>NC_056729.1:1086430561-1086620561 GCF_019279795.1 Protopterus annectens | reverse complement strand
TCTTTAAATTGACTAGTGCATAAAGCTGTAATGACTGTTTTCCACAGCATAGTCAGTGATTCACAAATTAATAAATCACGAGCCATACTGTGGAGGAAGGGTAGAAATTTATGGTCATCTAGCTGGAGCATAACATTCACAAAACTACAGCCAAGGACACATTGACAAAGTAATGGTGATATGTGACTCATCAAAACATAAATGAGAGACCACGTCATGACCATTTGTACAGACATCTGACATGAATACTGCTTTTTTGCAAGAGGTGCATGACATATTTTGTTGTACAATACAGTACACACAACCACAATGCCTAAATAACACATGGCATACTCACCACATAATAATGTCATTGAGCATGTGCTGATGGGAATGTTTTGTCAACTAAACACATGATAATGTGTTATCCTTCATAGTTATTTTCTTCCTCATTGTCTACTATCTATCAGTTTTTGCTGCCTTTTAGCTATTTATTGCTTTCAGGGCAAAAGAAGTTTCTGGTTCATTCATTCCCTGAAGAGAGAACTAATTGCAAAGCCATCATGCTGGCAGCCATCAAGGCTTTTCTGTTTATTGCCCTAACCCAACCCTTTGATTGCTGATGTGAGTATCTGCATCACCATGAAAGGCCCAGCTATGCCCTCCCACGTGTATGTGCTTTGATGGGTTCACTACTAAATATCAAAATTCAACAGTCCTGAAACTCTGAAAACAGAAGACCAGAATCTCGAGACTGTGGAATCTCGAACTAAAAAAAAAAAAAAAAAAAGTAAAACACAAAACCAACTATACAGGAGGGGGGGGGGGAGTGAATGGCAAAGTTCCTGTTCCACACTGTACTGCAATCTCCATTCACTATTTTTGAGATTCTGCAATCTCGAGATTCTGGTCATCGGTATTCAGAGTCTCAGGATTGTGGAATTTCGATATTTAGTAGTAAACCTGCTTTAACACATGTTGCAGAGAGCTACCAGTACCGGTTTAACTGCACCAGGATCACATACCTGGTTTACAGCCTTATCCATTGTCTGTAATCTTCCACCTGCATGGTAGAAATCTGACTAGCAAAGCCACCAATCCCATCTATCAGCACTGTTCATTCATTCCCACCTGCCCCCTTACACAGCCATTATTCAGACACGGGTCATACAGGTCATATGTCATAGTCATTTACAATAAGATTAATACTTTCATGAATCACTCTTTTCTATGACTGTGGAGGACTGTGTACAACAACACCTTGCAACTAGCTGACATAGTTCTAGATTTGCATGCACTTTCTCCACTTCGAAAAGAAGTCCTCCAGTTATTATCCCCCAAGGAACCAACTCACTGAACTCAACTTCTGGAAAGAGACATTACATAGTTTTCAGAAGAAAAAATTAAATGTAAGTGTGTTTTAGATTGACAAGCTTTTCTGTAACCCCATGTCTGAGGCAAGTCCCCCACCTGCAAACTTATATATACCAACTACATGGTAGCACAAACTTGATGTAGAGACAAATCTCCCAAAGAAAAGGAAAGGAATGTCTCTATTCATACTATGGAAAAAATGGTTAGGAAGTTTAACTTCTCCCAAGTTTTGTCCAGTGAATTCGTTCCTGGAAGAATTGCAATATGAGGCCCAATAGATCAACCACTTTCTCCAGAGTTTGCATCTAGTTCCTTATTACTACAACAATCAATTCAGGTTGCAATGTTCTAAGACCATTTTCACTAAATGAAGTTTGATGGATTTGGTATAAAGTCTTTTCTAAACAAAAGTTTTTATTCTATGCAATATTAATACTCCTGTTATAGCATTCAAGCCTATTTGTGTAATTTCATTCTCCTAGAATGTTATTATCCCTGCTGCATTTTGCTGGCATCTGAAAGCTATGAACCACTCATCTGAGAAGGAAATTCCAGTTCACATTATATAATGTGCCTTCCATGCCACTAGCTGCCTGTGTCTGCTAGCCACACATCTCATCTTCTTTGCTTGAGAATTCTGGTCAAAGCCAAAAATAATGGGGGGGGGGGGTGAACAAAGCCTTAAAGCAGGGACAGCTGTAATCCACTTAGAACAATATGTTTTGCATCAACATGAATTTTATGAACAATAAAATTGTGAAACTCTAATGTCTAGTGTTATTGACTGACTATAATCCTCAGTGATATACCAGAAAATATCTACATATCCATATCTATATATATATATATATATATATATATATATATATATATATATATATATATATCCATATTTCTATATCTATTTATATTTATCTATATCCAGATATAGATAAATATCTTACACAAGGCATTAATATGAAGCAAAATTAGCTGTACCTCCTAAAAGGACATATTTTGTAGTCACCTGTTGTACCCATAGAGAGTGGTCCATACATACATACATACATACATACATCCCACAGGCAGTGTACAGTATTACGTTACATGATTCAGATGCATAGTGTGTCAGTACGTCATTAGAGCAATCCATGGTTATGACTCACTTAATAACATCTGCATACTAAACATAGTCCACATAGCATCTTTGTGTAACTGCTTGCTGTGTTTATGAATATGGTGCCCCATTAACAGTGCACACATGATTAAAAATAATTAACCAGCAGAATAAATCTGTGAATCGGTACATTATCTCTGAAGCTGATACTGACAGTACAGTTTAGACACAGCTCTTCTGATATTTCATCTATAATTCTGTTGTTTTTGCTTATATGTTAACAGACAGTTGTGGATTCTGCCTTCTACATTTGATGAAACAAGTAGTCATTGCTTTTGTTCGTATGTTTTGGCATGGTGCAGTGTACATTTTAGCAGCCAGCTTCCTCAATAACTTGTAAGTATAATAAGCCTTTGTTCTTTGCTATTACTTATAGGAGTCTATTTTCTATGTTGAATACAGAGTTGTTATTTTTACACAGCTTGATCAGAACATCTTGTCTTTGTAATTTCTGTGATTAGGAAATATTTCAGACATTACCCAGTTTCCATAGCAATGGAAATAAACAGATGGCTGCATGCAGAGTAACATGTCTATCTTGTCTGGTTACTTTCTCATGGTGAAAATGATACAAAGCTTGTATTTTTATATTTCGCATTAGCTTTTGACAGACTAGTGCCATATTATAGTGTTTTATTGTTATAATAGTAGTTAATTCATAATAATATAAAAGGCAACAGTATTATGGTGGTCAGTACAAAATATTATACATCTTTTGTCCAACACTGCTTTCTAGTTCACGGATACCAGTAAAATATAGTTTTTTTTCCACGTCATCATCCTTCAGCTATTGAAAGATGCAAAATTAGCTGTCTTTTGGAGTATCAGAAATGTAGTATTATCTTTATGCACATACACACACCAATGACGTGGAATAATATACGTTCAGAAATCTACAATTAATGCTATATAACTACTATGAGGTTATGCACATGAATTACTTCAAATTACTCTGGGTAATACTTAACACACAAGTATAACAAGACCAAGGATGTAATGCAAGTAATAGCTAGTAACTTGTGTGCCTACATCCTGTATTTGTATAATGGCCATAAGGATGGCACAAGCTGATCTTCAAACAAAACACTATATGAAAATGGATGATACATTAAAGGAAGTTAACATATGCCATGCATATGTGCAAAATATATGCCATACCTACAAAGGGGGAAGGGAGGTGGACAACACAAGCCCACATCAAGGAGGACATGCCAGCAAAGCTAACCAGGCAAATGGTAAAGCAGGACAGCACTATGCAAGAGAACACATTGCAAATGCATTTGTACACTATTTAGGGTTGTGTTGAAGTCAGCCCAAGCTACACTGAAATGAATGGCCAATGTATGTCACATGGGCAAACTGCACTGCTGAAGGAAAGAAACATGGTCATGCAGAAATTACACAGACACAGTAGTGTGCAGTCATTTAACATGAAGAAGCATAGGTAAACAAGCTAAGAATCAGTATCACATACAAATATATGCTGTCATGCCAATGTACATCAACATGTAGAGTAAACACTTGTGGCAATATATATATATATATATATATATATATATATATATATATAAAAGAGAGAGACCACTAGATGTATATTTCTTTATCTGTATCTATCGATCTATATACATCTATCTGTGCGCGCATGCACGCACACACACACACACACACACACACACACACACACACACACACACACACACACACACACACACGCACACACACACACATGCGCCCGCACAAACAAACATACATCTATATATATATATATATATCTATATCTATCTATCTATATATATATATATATATATATATATATATATATATATATATAATTGCATATGTCTTAATATATAATTATATAAAACTGACCATGGATATGACTGAGCAAAGAAGAGTCCTCTGAACAACAGTACAACACAGGATCAGGGATTTAATGACTGTTCACAGTGCCAAAGTGCAATGTTTTTTTTTCTATTAATTAGAGTGTTTGTAGCGACATGTACATAAATCAGTGCATATGTACACCATTTGTTCAAAATATGGACATGTACATGGAAATGCAACCTAGACCAAATAAAATATACAGCAATGTTGCTGTATAAAGCAATAATTTTAAGGTGTATACATGAAAGGTATAGTGGTGGTCTATGCACTCTGTAAAGGTCTATGCATTCTGTAAAGTAGGACTGCACATATATAGCAGACAGTTACATAATACAACGTGGCACTATCATTGCCAATACATGTCATACACAAAGCTAGTAAGCCAGTGTGATAGCAGAACAAGTGTCATACAAAGCACAGGAACAAGGACTTGTACTGCTGTTGAACAGGCATGACACGGCAACCCAAGAATCATACCCATGTCACTGTGTTATTTGTGAAAAATGGCCAAAATGTTGTTTGCAAGTTGCTGTCAATCCCACACATTTATACAGTAGAAATCCTGCATCAGAAACAGCATGTTAACTGCAAAATGCATAACTGTGACATACAGGGCCAGAGTGTATTGACCATAACAACAATATGTAGCATTGTATGAACAGGAGTAAATACACAACAAATGTAATGAATACCATACCTGCCCATGTGGAACAGTGTATGCATCAAGTGCAGAAACTCATGGACATTAGCATGATGACTGCATGTCTAATGTGGTAATGCGTGTCATGCAATAGGTACAAAATAATACAAAATGTCACATGACATCTGCAGTGTACTGTTGGACGTGTATCACATAAGCATGGCAGCAATATGCTATACCTTTAAAAGTTTGCCTATACAGTCCAGTCGCTTTTATAGCAAATACCATGGTGTCAGCAGTATACAAGTGGGTCACAAAGATAGTACTGACAGTCCATTGGCTCAGCCCTGACGGGGATGAACATTGTAAATGATCTCCTGGGCTATTTCCCCTCAATGTGTCTTGCATAGCCCATGCCATACCCTAAAGGAGCCCTGTGTCTGAAAGGCATCAGTTATCATCTCACCAGATCTGGACCCAGAAATCTTCTGCTGGTGATGGTGGGCAGCATCTCCTCTGGGGTTCAGCAGGGATGATAACATGTGCAGGTCCAGGTCTTTTCCTCCTCTTCATCATCATTTTCATCATGGTCATCATCATCATCCAAGCACTCAGGCAATGGTCTGGCAATGCACCCATTTTTGGGATCTTGCGGTTCCGATGCTCTGTCAAGGTGAAGCACATAGCAAGAAAGAAAGTACAGAATATGCATACTTGCAACTATATGAGTACATGACATATCCACTGTTACCCAATACACAGGAAGAAAAAAATTCAGTATGATAGATTACAGTAAGGTATGCCCATAGTCAAGTCTACCACCATATCTGATGTAAGACCTGAGTCCAAACTATAGCAATGAAAACCACATGTCTATCAGACCACACATGCCTGTGCAAACCATGGCTGTCATGAAACACACTTGGATGTGCAGATATTAACTACTATGCCTTCAACATGATTTCTGCATCTGAGAAGAAAAGTATATCACCATACAGTACAGAAGTAATTAAAACCATGTTCTAAGAAGATATAGCCTAAAATGTTCATGTATAAGGAGTCTAATAAAACAGGTGCAACTGATGGGTGGATATTCATGAGCACAACACATTCCCTATGTCCTATTATCTACAGTTATGAATTATGTCAATAGATGCCCAGGACAGGTCCACTATATTCATCACAGAATGTTACTCCATGCAATGGCATGGTATGCATTACCCAGCTCATCTGTGGAAGTCCTGTCATTACTTGAACAATTGTTTGTCAACCTTCATTATGCATGACAAACATGTTCATAGGTTCATAGGTTTATACTAGGCTATCTGCCCTAAGGCATTTATAAGCCTAGCCCAAATTTTTGTGGCTTACGCCACCCCTTATATGAAAAAATACTGTGCCCATTAGTTTGTTGTGCCTCTGTCCAGCAGTGACACAGAGATGATTCCCGGGATAAACCTACGATCTCCCATCCACAGGTCAAGATTTCTCTTGAACAGAGCCAGTGAGGTGCTCTGCCTCACATGGATCGGGATTTTATTCCACAGCATAGGGAGTCTCTGAGTGATAAATCTATCCCTCCAGCACGTCCTATTTATATTCACAGCCAGCACACATAGATATCATAACATATGAAGACAAGCATACCTTAATACTTTGGCATGTCACATTGATATATGACTAGATTGCAAAGCAACTGCTACACTGTTAGACTACCATACCCTGTACTGGGTAAGAACTGAAATATACCTCATTACATTGGCAAACAGACTGCCTGAGAAAGCACTGGTATTTCCTTGTTTCCTGTCTTGTATGTGTGCTTTGCACATTTATGTTGGTGTGTGAATATGTGACTCACAAACAACTGTAACCCAAGTATCTGTGGAAGTAACAAGTCATTTGAGCAACCACTAGTTAACATCTTTATATAATAAAGATATAGTGAGATGACAATTCAGTGGGAAATATAAGATGACAGTTCAGTGGGAAATATAGAAAGCTATATGTAAATGAGATGAGCAATACAAGATGGTCATTGGCTATTTGGAATACAACGTAACACTCTAGAAATAATGGACAATTATAAATACCATGACAGCATCTGACATAACTGTCTGTCTGCTTATGTAGCAATAACCTACCAACATTTTTAGCAATTAGTATGTGTATCAGAGCAAAATGCAAACAGTGTAATGCTGATCACTGATTTATGTACCAAAAATATATAAATGAAGAACAAGAATGGCTATGTCCACAACTATACCTAAATATAGGATACAAGCTTATTGTAACCAAAGAATCAGCAGCTCATAGGTTCATAGGTTGGTACTAGGCTATTGGCCCTAGGGCCTATACAAGCCTAGCCATAACAATTCCCTGGCTATTTCTTCCCACACTATTTACTTCCCTGGACCCCTGTCTAGCAGGGTGACTGACGTGATCCCTGGGGTGAACTTCCTTTCTCCCATCCAATCATCAAGGTTCCTTTTGAAGAGGGTCAAAGAGGTGCTCTGCTTGACATGTATGGGCAGTCTTGTAGGCAGAAGCATTAACTATGTTGAGTTGAAGCCCCTGCCAGACATAGTCCACCAACAACAGTCCAAACACTAAAATAGCAGACACCCATTCAGTATGTGAATAGGCAGGTTATACACAACGGCTCAGTCACTAAGCACCACAGACAAACAAGTTATTAACACCTGCTGTACTCACAGCAGACATTGCACTATTTACTTTCATGTACAGCATCACAATGAAAAGCACTGTGACAGTTACACATAACTGACTTGTCATCTAAGTTGTGACATACAATCTCCAACATTCTCTTCAGCAAACATGGCCTACTTCTATCTCATAGGTAAACATTTTTTGGAAATACATACTGGTAATCAGAGGGATTATATGACTATTGTAGTTACTTTACAGATGCATGCTGGGTAGTCTTGCATTAGTAGTATTATGCATGTAAATGCAAAACAAGTCAGTCCTCTTACAATGATAAGATCTATTATACATTAGTTTATGGGGGGGTGGCCTAATGGTTAAGGTGTTTGTCTTGCAAGCACAAGGTGCAGGGCTTGAATCTCACAAGGGATAATTGGCTAAGCTTAAAATGGCTCACAAGGGCAGTTAGCTTAGTACTAATCTATGAACCTATGAATCTATACATAAAAAATGTGAAAATGTAGTCAACATACCACTCTCCCTATGATGTTCCTCCAGCCTGTGCATCCACTCAGTGCACAATCCCCTGTTCCTAGCGTGTTCTTCATCTCCTGCAAAAATTAAAACACATGTATGAATGATAAAGACTATATAGGTACAAAACAGGAATGAAGTACAGTGAGCAGTTTGTGTTCTCTCCCATTTATATTGAATACATTACAGAATCTGCGTACTCATTTTTTTTTTACTGTGTTATACTCAATACTTTACATACTGGAAGGAAGCCTTATAGACACAGAGTGGAGTACCTGAGTCTCAGCTATGTTTACACTATAACAGGGCCACCTACCAGCCTAACTAATGCATCATAGCTATGATTGCATGGAGTAACTGCAGTTAAACAAATCAAAAGTGCAGGGACAGAGTAATAACATGGATCATTTTCCACATTATAAGATGGTCAAACTGCAGGTCAGCTTTCACCATATGCTATGCATTTGTAAACCAAACATGCAAGACTGACTGCATGTCATCACACTGGTCACAACACAAAAACACAACTTTTAACATTTCATAGCTCAGACAGTGGAACACTGTCATATAACACATAGCTGCACTTACACAACTATTAATTCCTGTTCATCACATACATTAAAATGCAGTTTAGCTAGGAGGGCAGAAATATATACAAATATTTGTTGTTACATAAGAAATTATACATCACAAATATCCCTGATATTAGGGGATATCCCAGATTTAGAGTCAAAATGTATATCTGTACATCTCCCTCCCTCCAAATAACAGTAGAAGGGTGGTGAATTGAGGTTAATAATCAATGACAAGATGTGTGTACAGTACATTCATTTTGTCAATATTATCATATTCCACATTTACTCTACAGAACTATCCCACTACATTCAAAGCTTTACACAATAAAATAACTGCTGTTGGTAGAAAAAATTATGGATAATGTAGATTTAATTCGACAAATAAATGCTATAATCATAAGCATGTACAACTAACTTGTCAACATCTGTACAAGCATTTTCAGAATGTTGACACACACAGATCAAGCTACACCCTATGGGGATTTGAACTCATAGTTAACTACACTACATGCACATTGGCTTCTTGCTTAACTGGCTGAGCTAATGCACAGCACAATGCCTTCCTTCTTAACAAACTACTATTGTACGTGTGCATGCATATTCCTGCAAATAACAGAGGAATACACAACCATCTGACACCTAAACCCTATAGGCCCCCATGCTCCACACAACTGTCAGATAGCATCAAGTTTTACAACATACAACATATGGTAGACACTCAGACCTGCAGTGGTCTTACATTAATGTGATCAACAAACAGGTACTTAACAGTACTATGCATTTTGTAAAGCAGAGGTGACTAAGAGATATCTGTATGATTTAATATTCAAACATACAGAAGAAGACTGTGCAATACTCCTGGAGCATTATAGATAGCAGAGAAATGCCTAGTCATCAGTTGCCTAGATACTATAGGCATCCTTTACACACAGCAATGCTGGATGTGTAAAATGATGCACTTTATAAGTTGGAAAAGAAACAAGTCTAAGGTTTAATAGTATGTACATGATAATCAATATGAAAATAATAAGCACCACGGGAATCAAACCCATAATTAAACAGAGAACAGTCATTTTGCCTTTTTGGTTACCAAGATGAGCTAATTATCATAACAGATAGACACTGAGTTTGAAAGGCATACATCCAACATATGGGTCACAGCTATATCTCAGATTTCCTTATGAATGTACAGGTACACTTACTGTGGGCATCCATTGGCTGTCTCCACACCTCAGTGATGCTCTGGCAAAGATCCACAAGGAACTTCTAAAGCAGGTAATTGTAGTGGTGGCTAAACTGCACTACGGTTGGTTAGATTCCCATGTGATGTTAATGCTGCCTTGCAATCCAATTCCAGATGTCAATCATCACAAATTTCTGTGGTCTGGCTCCTATACAATACCCCACTCCAGCAGTGATAGTAAATGTCTGGGTGGTGTCCTCCTCATTCCATTGGGTCCTAGACATGTTGAAGCCTCCTCAAAGTAGTCATGTCAATGAGAATGTTGAGGTGGCAGATTTCCAAAAATTGTTCACTGAGGTCCCTCTTACTTTACAGGTAGCAATGGACTGATCTGTAAATGTATCAAAATCAAAATTTAAAAGTGGGCTTATGGGATGGTAGCAGATCACTGGAAGGTAACTGGTACGTACTACATATAGTCGCTTTTAGTGATATCAACTGAGTATTTGCATAGAGCACCTTCCTGTTATGCTGAGCAATTGATTAATGCGCCAAATTTTGTGAACTTATGTGGACATGTGCAAATGGCATTACAAAACCTTGAATGTCAAAGAACCTCATTAATTATGTATAGTGGAAATGGGACTTAAAAGTTGTGTGCACAGTTATATCCGACTCACAGGTAGCTGCAAAGATAATGTGCATCTGATAGCATTGCTCTGGTGGCATATATTTCCCTCCTTATAGACCTATGTTATTATTTTTTCTTAGAAATGTATATGTATATCCTCAAATTGATCTTTTTAGGGGAAATTTGTCTGAAATACAAAAAATATATGTGACTTACTTGATGGGTCTAGGACTGATCTGTTTGTATACAGGTGGGTACATCTATATCACCAACAAGCAGTGATTCCATATAAGCACTTTTACCCAAAAATGTAAAGAGCACCAGTGCACACTGTATAAGGATGCACTAATGAAATATTGGTATACATTGCTGGTGACTCTGTACACTCTGTGGTATGCTTAAAGAAACCTACAGATGTGGACAGTATCGATACATTGGGTTTAATTTCTCCAAGACTTTTGGGTTTCTAATACCACGATGGGACTGGACCCCATTCCTAAGTCAAAGTATGATTAAAGTTCATGAAATTAGAATTGTTTCAATCTTTGTTAGCCAGAAGTGCTCTTCGCAGCATCCACAATGTGCCCAGAACTAACTCCTTCTACAATTCATATGGAGTTACATGTACCAGTAATACATCTAAATATGTCTGTAAATTATTTTTTATGAAACTCATTGCTCCTACTTCTTTTGCTACTGTCTGGGTATCCTTCTTCCACACTGCCCTCATTTATACCTACAAATCCTGTTATTTTGTGACTTTGTGACTCTCTGTACCTAATACACTGTAATCACTGGGTGTAGCAATTTCAGTGATCAGCACTCCTTTTCTTTTCTTTTCATGTACTACTATATCTGGTTTTCTTGCATGGATTTTTGAACTTTTGGTAATAGGTGATCCCACGTCATATAAACTTCATCATTTTGTATAATGTTTTGTGCCTCAAGTTTCCAAATGCTTCTCAACTACTGCAGTATTACAATGTTTGCACAATCTCCAATGCATTACTTTTGCCACATTATTATGCCTTTCAAAACACAGCCCTTCTGCCATTAGTGTGTCACGCCCAGCAGCAAAATGTGTGACTGTTTCCAGTTCTGTTTTACAAAACCTGCATTTGTTTCTCCGACATGTTCAATGGACTTTGTAAACCAACATGTATGTAGTTCACTATCCTGGGCTGCCAATATTAACCTTTCATCTTTTGGCTTAAATTCACCTCTCCTTTTCCATTCCTGTATTAGAGCCTGATTGACATGAGGTTGTTCTAGGAGTTTTCTGTACTTCCAACTATATTTATGCATTTTCCACATTTCTTGCCTTCTCATCTGATCCTTCAACTTATATTATTTCATTTGTTTTTGGCACATTCAGTTGCTGCCTGATTTTCTGCTACTCCTGGTTTGATTTCCATTCCTGCTTGACACAGATATGCTTCTGCTAAACTAAGCATGGAAGTCATATTAGACTTGTTCTCCTCATGTTTTAAAACTTTCACTATGTTGTGATCTTGTGAGGTCAGAAGATAAGTATGCCATCCTATGATTGCAGATCTATACATGTAATCAGTTTCAAGGAGGCCCATACATTCTTCTGAATGTAGATATATAATCTTGGTATACACTGATTTTTATAAATTGTTTGATAAGCACAAACCATTTTTCTTGTTTTCCTGTCCAGCTGATCCAATATATTTTGAGGCCAATCACTCCAAAACTGTAAGTTAGAGAAGGAAGACCAAACTGATTTATAGCTTGGACTTTGTTCCTAGATGTCATGGTTGTTTTCAGTATTAATTTTAGTCTTCTAAAATATTCTTTACTAAGTTTTATTCACATTGGTTGCTGTTTTATTATTGATCATTCAAAAAAGCCCAAATATTTATACAGTCCTTCTTTTTCAATTTCTTTTATATCACATTCCTGTCCCAGACTGATATTTTCTTGGTGTTGTAGCTTTCCTGTTTTAAAGGTTGCTTTTACACATTTATCAAGACCAAATAACATTTTTTATCATCTGAGAAGGTTTTGACCACTTGCAGTTGTGCTTTCAGTTCCCCATCTGATGAAATATACATTCTAAATCATCCACATAAAGATAAGTCTTTACACATTGTTGTTTCTGAGAGCCAAATAGCCATGACCTAATCTGTTAAGTAGACAGATTAATGGGTTAAGGGCAAGACAAAAGAGCAGCTGTGGCATAGAGTCACCCTGAAATATCCCCCTCTGAATTTATATCCCTGGGATATAATTTGTGTGTATCATGGCTTAGCTGCAAAGTGGTTTGCCACACTTTCATGGTCACTGTAATGTAATTGATCAGTATAGAGTATATCTTACACATTTGTAAGCACTCCTTTATCTGTAAATGTGGGGTGCTGTCAAATGCTTTTTGTAGTCTATCCATGCCATACATAGATTCTTCCCCTTTTTGCAATTCTCCATAATGACTTTATTTGACAACAAATAATCCTTTGTTCCATAGAACTTTCTTTTGTTAACTTTTTGGTCTATTACCATGATTGAGTTTTCTTCTAAATGACTATGAACTGTGTTGGCATCAATTCTAGTTTATAGTTTATACATCCTCAGAAGGCAAGTTATTCGGCTATAGTTTTTAGGATATCTTGCAGGAGGAGTAATATTTTTTGTTGCTAACCAGGTTGGTGTGTATTCAGGGTGCACATATAAATGTTTTTTACTCATGACTAAGTCTTCATGTAAAGATATTCATGTAAAGATGTTAAACCATTTAGCCAGAAGTTAGGTACTGCATCTGGGCTGAGGCTTTTCCAGTTACGAGCTTTTCTTAATTTTGTTTCAATTTCTCTTACCGTTACTTCATCGCATTTCATATCCTGTACATTTGAACTTCTTATTCTTTCTTTCACTTCTTCTATCCATTCAGATATATTTCTATAAAATTTGTATATTTCTTCTGTTTTTTTTTTTTTTTTTTTTTGCTGGCATTACTGTTTTTTTTTTGCCTTTTTCCCAATTCTGTATAAAAAAATTTTGGGTCATCAATAAATTGCTTATTTTGTGCTTTTCCTTTATATTTATCTGCATATCTTTTAAGTTTTTCTGCCTGTGCTGATACCTTTAGTTTATTATTTGCAATATTGTACAATAGATCCTGGTCTAGATACTGTGTATTGCTTTTATCATGTTTATCTTTCTGAGTACTTTTGTTGATTTGTTCCCTCTTCTGTACTCTTCTAACAGCTACTCTTTTTGTCTTATTTATTTTATAGCTTTCTCTATTTGATACTTCCATAATGGCATTTGATTTCTCCCCTTCCTTTTGCTTACTGTTCTGTATTTTTGTGGTAAGACTTTATCTGTTATTCATTTAGCTGTATAATAATATATCTTATTTATTTCTCTTATATTGCACAAATTTCTATGAACAGTCTTGTTTACTGTGTTTATTTATTTTATCAGACTTTTAACGTTTTGAGTCTTAACTTTCTGTAGTCTAGTTGTTTCATTGATCTTAATATATCTACCCATCACTATTAAATCAATCAACTCTTCCCTTAGATCATTTTCTTCTAAACTAAGGGGACATTCTGTGTTCCCCCTGTTTCTGCAGACATTCTACAGAAAATTTCAGAACATTTTTCTGTGCCATAGTCTCTTCAGGTTAATCCTGTGTCATCCATTGCGCTTTCATATGGGAAATCACTGACCTATCATTCTACAACATTGACTGCTTCACAGTTGCCACAGTTTTCTGTTCCTTCCTTTGCTGTGCAACTCCAACTGAACTTTTGTACTGGTTTTCTACTGAAGGCTCCAAACTATCTTCATATGGCAACTGATCAGATGCTTCTCACTCCACGGGTATTTCCTTAATTTGGGAATTCATTATTCTATCATTCTGTGATGTTATCAGAGTTAGATCAGTATTCTATCATGCTGTGATGTTATCAGAGTTAGATCATTATTCAATCATGCTGTGATGTTATCAGAGTATCAGAGTTAGATTTTCTACACTAAATCCTTCACTTCACAGGTAATTCATAACTTCAGTTCCTATTTCTTTACCATCTCCATTACTAATCCTCTTTTTTCCAATTTATTGTTTATTGTTTTAATCATAACATAAAAATACCAAGCAAAGAGTACAAAGAATAGAAAAAAAATTTAACATGAAGAAAAAAAAAGATATCAACTATGTACATTCAGTAGATGTGATACATTGGTGCTCTCCTATTTATTGTTGCATACTTTAGAACCTTGATATTAGATGTGTGTATAGTATGTGTCACTTATTCCATTCTGTTTATGGTAGATTTAAGTCCCCAGCTAATAGTATTCTTCCCTCCTGTGTTTCATGCAAGAAATGCATGAATTCCTGTAGGTCATCTGCACTTGACTTTAGTGGTCTATATACTCCAGCAGTTGTTATATGTTCTAGGGTTGCCTTTATTGTTACAGTTACACAGTCTATAGTCATATAATCTCCAAACGATGTCAACATCCTACAAGATGGTCTTACGCAAGCAAATGACTGGTGCCAAAGTCATGGTCTTAAACCCAATGCAAAAAATGTAGTATCATCCCTTTCAGTAAAAGTAATGTTCCTGTTAACTACCACACCAATAGCAACACCCTAAGTACATACTCAGTGTTGACAGACCTGGGCATACAAGTTGACAGCAACCTTACCTTTGATCACCATGTCTCGATAGTGGTAAAAAACATATTCTATGTTGCTCATCTCAAAAGTAAGGCATTGCCTCAAGAAAAAAAGAAGTTATAACCTCCCTATACTCTTCCCTCATCAGGCCAATAACTGAGTACATAACATCCCTGTACTCTTCTCTCATCAGGACAATAATTGAGTACAATGCCCCTTTTGGTGTGTACCTTTCCAAGCACCTGCAGCAATTGGAGACACCACAAAGGTTCCTCTCTAGGAAGATTCAAGGTCTTCAGCATCTTTCCTATGAGGATCTTCTGAAATCACTGCAACTTTATTCTGTTTCATACAGTCTACTCAGAGTCAATATCTCCCTTGCATGTAAGACAATCTATGACCCTGCTTTATTGGAAATGCTGCATATCCGTAAGTCAAATGGTACACGAGTTACTCACCCTAATGGCCTTAACCTGGTATGTGACATTAATTGAACCTGATGGAGGGTCAGCTTTGTCTCCCAGAGGTTGCCACATCTTTGGAACAGACTCCCACAACATATCAAGCAGAGGATCTACAAATGCAATCTGGACAGTTGGATGGGGAATGTAATTACACTTCTGAAAAATGACACAGTATGCAATGTCTGAAATTCCTTTCAGTACAAATTATTCACCTCTTAAGGGTCACTGGATACAAAAATAAGGTTTATGTCCTTGCAGATTCCTGTTCATCTTTCTTTACTATCGCTCATGAACATCATTCGCAGCTAAGTCTCTGACTATTTGCTTTCTGCACAGCTCAGTACTTCTCAGATCAGCTATTGATCCTTTCTGTACAGCTCAGTATTTCTCAGATCAGCTACTGAACCTTTCCGTACATCTCAGTACTTTCCAGATCAGCTATTGATCCTTTCTGTACAGCTCAGTATTTCTCAGATCAGCTATTGATCCTTTCTGTACAGCTCAGTACTTCTCAGATCAGCTATTGATCCTTTCTGTACAGCTCAGTATCTCTCAGATAAGCTATTGATCCTTTCTGTATGGGTTCCTATCATCAGACCGAAGATGCATGTTTTCGAATGCATCTTGATCAAACTGACAAAACCAAAACTGCAAAATATCGATGCAGCATGTAAGCGAATTCTTTCCCTGGGAAAGAATTTGCTTGGCCGCTTCGGTACTTTGCCATTTTCGGCACTGTAGTGCGGTCTCAGAGTTGGTATATTTAAGTAGGGGGGAGTGTGGAGGGCACAGCCCCTCACATTGGGGGGGTGTGGTGGGCAAAGCCCCCCACTTAATCTCATGTTTTAATCTGCTTTCTTTTTTTTTTCTCTTTTTTGTTGGAACTGTTCTGACAGTTCGGTTTTGTAAGCTTTCGCTTATATGGGGTCGATTAATCACCGTTCACGTACCTAAGCGTTCGGTGATCTAATATAGACTCTTTCTGTATAGCTCAGTATTTCTCATATTAGCTATTGATCCTTTCTGTACAGCTCAGTACTTCTCAGATCAGCTATTGATCCTTTCTGTGCAGCTCAGTACTTCTCAAATCAGCTATTGATCCTTTCTGTACAACTCAGTACTTCTCAAATCAGCTATTGATCCTTTCTGTACAACTCAGTACTCTTTGATACAAGTACTGTTGGTAGAGATCTAGATTTCAAGGGGACATTCAAAGCTATGTATTTCAGTGGTACAAATCAATGCCTAGGTCTTTTCTACTTGATTGTACCTATCTTCATTTGTTTAAGGCAAAAAACAAATTCCAAAATGTTTAAATATGAAATAAATGCTGCATAGTGTTTTTAGTGATATTTACAAAATATCTGCAAATTTAGAGAATATCAAGCAGTAAAAATGTAACTTCATAAATAATGCCTCAGTAAGCACTGCTGTGATTAAATATGAGGATGGCATGCAGCACGTTTACAGGGCAGGTGGCAAATAAAAATAAGACAGCTTACCACACTTTATCATTTTGCAATCAGTTAACTGCACACTTAGGTTTTAAGTGGCAGAACAAGAATATTATTGCACAGATTGAACAGATTTATGAAACTCCAACTCCCACACCTTTTATACGTACATAGGTTAATGCGACAAAGGTTTAAACAGCTTACGATTTTTTGTGCATTTGTTGCATAATGATGACCAATCAGGCCCAATTCATAAGAATAACATTTTCTTTCTTTCACAAGGATTAATTTCATAACATTGTTCAGAAAACTTCATCAACACTCTATCTAGCACTTATTAATTCTTTGTTATTCTTTAGTCAATATCACATTTTCACACAAAACAACAAAGCAAATGTTATCAGTCCCTTGTTTCTCCACTTTTTATGTAAGGATATCTATGTCCTGACTACCTTGGTGGCTCTTTTCTTCCAGTATCTTACATATTTCTTCTTTAATGTACCCCCACATATAATTTATTTTGTCTGTAGGCTGCTATTGTTATTATACCACTCGCTGCTTGAAGTACCCGTGGACACTGTGATTACTGCACTTCCCTTCTTCTGTCATCTTATACATTTTAAAGTAACCACAAGCTAATTTCATCCTTTTCCAATCTATTGCTATTTTCCTTGCATTCCTTGCTGTGGGTGTCTAGTGTCATTATTTCATTTAAACATTCTTACTCACAACTTCAGTATCCCATTCTTGTTTTGTTCACCTCTGATAAGCTGAAAGTACCACCAGTTTTACATTTCCACTGAGCTGATTTCACTTTGCTCCATTCATTTAAAAGTTAAGTTTAGATATCATTAAGCTCATTATTCAAGCCCCATCTTCCTCTGTATCTCAAGCTTCTCTAGTAGAGCGCAGAGCGTCTTCTTTCAAATACATACTAGATGTCCAAATATCTACCTACATGTTACAGTCACTAACATGTTATATTGTCAGGTCTGAGGTTCAAAACTCAAAATATTTTAATCAGAATTAAAGCTTTGGACAGTCCCATTCTAATTGTTTCCCTTTCTTCCTACCCTGTAGTCAACAGTAGTTACAGTCATTAGGTGAGAGCATGTTGCAGATTCCCCTGGGGTAGGGGACTTCTACCATCACATGTGACCATTTTTTCAGTTTTTTAGCTAATGCTTTTTCATCTATTTAAACAAAAGATAATTTGATCAAGAAATCAGTGAAAACTATAGTTAAAACAATGTGATTATTCAGAACTGAAAATCACCTTTAACTGTTCAGCGTCATTCATTGTATTGTTACCAGGGCTTTCTCTGCAGCATTAAATATTTCTTTGAAAATAATAATGGGTTTTTCATAAAAACATGGACTTTTGTTGACTCCCTCCATAATTTGTTATTCCCTATCTCCTAATACTCTAGGTAGAATTATCTAATTTTACAAACTATCATACTTTTACCTCGCATGCAAGCTTGCTCAAGACCGCTGAAGAGGATACCTACAAAAACCTAGGTATGAATGCCTAGTCTCTTCTACCTTGCTCTTATAATCCTGTGAAAATCTGATAAGGTACAACAGCAGTTATTAGTTTAAGGGGCTCATTTTTATTAATAACATGTTAGTAGCAAGCGCCTCGAAAAAGCTTAATATCCATTTTATTGTTTTGCCAGTGACTCAAGTTTCTTGCTTTTATGAAACACAAATTCCCTATGTCTTCACTGAATTTCTCTTTGTCACTGGTATGAATGTTCTCACAGAAATAACAAGCAATGTATTGTTGGGTCTATATTAGAACATCGAAGTTTCAAAACTTTGAATGTTCTAATATCGAACCCTATTCAGCGAAAGCTAAAAACATCGAACATACAGAACAGCAAATTTTTTCCTAGGGAAAAAATGTGCTGTTCCAAAACACATACACACAACACAAGCACACCAAACAAACAGCAATCCACACACATACACCTAAAATCTTACACCTAACCCTACACTAAACTATACACACACCACTAACTATCCACTTACCTTAACCCAAACCCTAACCCTAAGGTCCGTCACTATTGCACACTCACCTCACCTACGCCCTAATCCTAACTCATCTACCCTGCCCTAACCCTCACATCCACACAATCACACACTTATCTGACCTGCAGCCTAACCCTAACTCATGTAACCTGCCCTAACCCTCATGTCCACACAATTGCATAACCCTCACGTCCACACAATCGCACACATACCTAACCCACACCTGAACCCTAACTACCCTAACCCGCACTCAATCGCACACTTACCTGAACCCGACCCGTAACTTTCCACCACAGCGCTGAAAATACTGAAGCAACAGAAACGGACAACCAAATTCTTTCCCTTGGAAAAAATTTGGTTTTCTGTTGCTTCGATATTTTCAGCTTTCGCTGAATAGGGTTCGATATTAGAACATTCAAAGTTTTGAAACTTCGATGTTCTAATATAGACCCTGTATTGTTACTTGACAAGATTTGAGAAACATCATCTTGGATTGTATGCCTTACAACTAACAAAAATGAAAAGGTGTAATTTGGCAATTGCAGGTGACTGCCCAGAGATGATATGCCTGCAGAGCATGAGTTCAATTGAGCTTTCTCATATTACTGCAGTACTTTTTCTTAATTGTGGAAATGTTTCAGCTGAGCCTATAGCAAAAACAAGTCTGTTGGGGTGCGTGGATAGCTAGAAGTCCTGGTTTGAGAAACTGACTGCAAAAGTGCAATGTGAATACAAAATAATTTTCTTTTTATTGCTTCACAATGAACATCATAAATTAGTATTGCACTCTGTGACATTGTGCTGTGCTAATAACAAGATGGATAATGTGTTCTAGAGAATAATGTCACTGTAATATGAAGAGGATCAGATGTTGCATTTCTTCAGTAGAGTTAGAGTGTGCATGAACTAGTAAACAAACACAAATTAAATACGTAGGCTTTACAGACTGAGCATTTAGTTTTAGATTTCTCTCAGGAAATATTGGCCAGTTAGCTGGCAGTCTGAAAGTGCTGGGTCATCTTCATGCAAGATATCTAGTACTGTTTTTCTTTACTTTTTTCACCTTAGTAAAGTTTTTTTTTTAATGGGGGGGGGTTGTAGTTTCCTACATTCCCCTTCTCTCTTAATTTATATGCAGTCCCATTTTTTAATTTAGTGCTGGAATGCAATATCTGCCTGATTTATTTCTATAAACAGGACGCAGCTTAGAAGTGGATGACATGATGATACGGAGGAGACTGGACAGCCTATGTATCCAAGAGGTGAGATGGAAGGGCAGTGCAACAAAGCCACTTGGCTTGGGATCCAGACTCTACTACTCAGGTGGTGGACAGGCTAGAAATGGTGTAGGAATTGTGAGACAGAGGCTTCAGAAGTCAGTGAGGGATATCATCAGAATTAATGACAGACTCATGGCAATCAGACTCCAGTGTAATGACAGGACAGTATTCATAATCTCAGCCTATGCCCCACAGCAGGGATGTGATAGTGAGGAAAAGAGTGCATTCAGACAGCAGTTGCAGGATCTACTAGATAAAGCAGAACAACATGAATTGGTGTTGATAATGGGTGACTTAAATGCGCATATCGGGACAGACAGAACAGGATATGAGGACTGCCTGGGTCCACATGGGTGGAGCAATAGGAATAAAGAAGGAGAAGCCATTCTAGACTTCTGTCTGGCAAATGGCTTGATAGTAGCCAACACATGGTTCAGAAAGAGAGACAGTCACAAGATCTCATACAAGAGTAACCAACATGCAACTCAGGTAGACTTCCTTCTAGTAAGGAAAAGGCACTGGGGTAGAATCCATGATTACAAAGTCATCCCCAGTGAAACAGTCAGGTCACAGCATAAACCAGTAGTTGCCACAATCAGCAACAAGCAGTGGTCAGAGAAGGCTCTAAGGTCAACAGAGACCAGGCTGAAGACCTGGAAGTTGACTGGAGAGAAAGTACAGCAGTTCAAGGAATTACTCAGGGCTCTAGCACCCCAAGAAGAGGAGGAAATAGTTGGAGTTGAAGAAGAGTGGCAGTGCCTAAAAACAGCATGTGTTAGGACTACAGAAAAGATATGTGGCCGAGCCAGGTATGGAAATAAGGTACATAAGGAAAGCTGGTGGTGGAATGCAGAAGTGCAGGAAATAATCAAAAGAAAGAAGGAGTGCAGGAAGAAGTGGGAGATTGAAAAGACTGACCAAGCTAGGAAGGATTACTGGTTGGCTAACAAAGAAACTAAGAAAGAAGTTGCAATAGCAAAGAATAGGGCATCAGAGGCACTCTATCAGCTTCTGGAAAGTGACTCAGTAAGGGGCACAAAGAAACTATAAGATAGTCGGACACCCTTCATAAGGAATTCCAGCAACAATCTGCTTACCAGCCCACAGGACATCAAAGGCAGATGGAAGGAGTATTTCCAGCAGCTTCTGAATGAAGAAAACCCCACAGATGCGGTACTGCCCCAGAAACAGCCTACAATGAGAGTAGAAGAGGAGCCCAGCTTAGAAGAAGTAAGAGCAGCACTAAGGAAAATGAAGTCAGGGAAAGCAGCAGGCTCAGATGAGGTCACAGCAGATATGATAAAGATGCTGGGTGAGCTAGGGGATTAATGACTCCTGAGGGTGCTAACTGCAGTGTGGAGAGAAAGGTGTATTCCAGATGACTGGAGAATAAGCATACTCGTGCCAGTGTACAAGAACAAAGGGGACTTCCACAACTGTGGACAGTACAGAGGCATCAAACTCCTACCACATTGCATGAAAGTTCTGGAGAGGGTGATTGATAAATGGATATGCAGAATAGTAGAATGTAAGATGGGAGATGAAGAGTTCGGATTCAGATCAGGATGCAGCACAATTGACCCAATGTTTGCATTGAGACAGATACCTGAGAAGAAACTAGAGAAGAGGAGAGAGTCAAACTGGGCTTTCCTAGACTTGGAGAAAGCATATGACAAGGTCCCAAGAAAGCTGATCTGGGCAGTACTGTGGTGGTTTGAAGTCCCAGAAACATTGGTAGAATTAGTACAGGCTATGTACAAGGACCCAGTGACTCAAGTATGAACAGTGTTTGGCCTCACTGAGGGGTTCCCAGTGGGAGTGGGTGTACACCAGGGTTCAGCTCTGAGCCCACTGCTGTTCATACTGGTAATGGACTACATCAGCAAACAGGTTGGAGGGGTCAGAGCAACAAATCTGCTGTATGCAGATGATGTGGCAGTACAGGCAGACTCTGATCTAGAACCTCAGTAAAGGATAGGAGAATGGAATTCAAATCTGAAGGCACATGGGATGAAATTAAGCACAGATAAGACAGTGGTAATGGCAGCAGATTGGAGAAATCAGAAGAAGCTGAGAATAGAGATAGATAGGAAGACAGTGGAACAGGTAAACAGCTTCAAGTATCTGGGGGGGGGTTGAGGAGAAGAGTAGTCTGAATGAAGAAGTCAAAGCTAGAATCAGAGGGGCTGCAGCCAACTGGCATAGAGTATCAGGTGTAGTATATGACAGAAGAATGCCAAAGGAGCTGAAAAGTAAGGTGTACAAGACAGTGGTGCGACCAGTACTACTGTATGGTACAGAAACCTGGGCAGTAAAGGCAGAACAGTTGAAGAAGCTAGAGGTGTTGGAAATGAAGTGCCTGAGAAAGGTGGTAGGATGCACACTGCAGGACAGGCGAAGAAATGAGGACATAAGAGCAGAAGCCAAAGTAGCTCCAATTACAGAAAAGATCAAAGAAAACAGATTACAATGGTATGGGCACATGTGTAGAAGACAATCTGGTGAGGGAGATTTAGGACAGACAGGAAGAAGGTAAGAGGAAGCGAGGGCATCCAGCAAAGAGGTGGATGGATTGTGTGAAAGAAGATCTGCGACAGTCAGGCATGAGTGTTGAAGAAGGCAGGAGAGTGGCACTGAATCGAGAGAGTTGGCGACAGTTAATACGATACCCCGACCCCATGTAAATGGGAAAAAGGGGATGATGATGATGATGATGATGATGATGAAACAGGTTTCACTTAACAGGCAAAACTGCCCATATGCACTGTTCCATTATGTCACTGGTGTTCATATTACTTTTTCACAGGGACCCCCCCCCACACACACACACACACGCACACATGCAAATATATGCTGATTGAAATGGTGACTTTTACCAAATTACACCAATTAACTTGATCTTCTCTTTTATCTTTAGCTGATATCTCATTTTGTTGGGATTTATTTATATACTAATATTGAGCTTTCTGAATGGCATTTTGTTTTTTATGCAATACTTTTTATATAATTGCTCCTTATATTGTGTTTCATTCCCTCTCAATGTTTACACATTTTGTACACCCCCAGGTGTTAAGTTAAATGTTTTAAATGTAATCAGATGTGGCATAGTATACCAATGTAGACTATGACCAGATGGGGAACAAAAGTCATAGGAGGCAGCAAGGAGGAGTAGCACTACAATACTGCTGTGTTGTCTGGAGACAACTGTGGCACCAAACTTCCTCAGGAGTCTGTATTGCATCCTGGTGAGGTGAAACCATTGCCAAGAGCATCAGTGTTGAACCTGTAGTGTTTAAAATGGAGCAATACTCACCTGGGCAGTTCACGTTAGATAGGGCTGTAGAATGCCCACCTTTTCTGGCACAATTGGCCAAAGTTTACTTGGACTGCAATGGAGAACAAGGGAACATTCAGGTGGCAGTGTTTGAGGATATCTCAGCAGATGCTTTGGTAGGTTATCTGGCAGTTGGTGCAGCGATTAAGGTTGTGACCTGCAGGGTTTGACTGTTTCTGCCCTCATTTGTATATTGTATAACCTTGAGAAAGTCACTTAACCAGACATTGCTCCGGGGTCACCCCAGAAAAGGGACTTTGTGTTGAGTGAGCCTAGCTGGTTAACAAATAGGGTTATTATTATCAATGAATTTCATGATGCAGTATCTTATGTTTATGTAGTTATATATAGTGAGACATGAAGGCAAGCTCAATAGGAAGGTGACATGGGATGAGACCCAGCTAGTCTCTACACCTCCAAATAAGGCTGATGATGTCACTATTTTAGAAGGGGGCACTGGTTTGTACCAGTACACATGAACCTGAGCCACAACTGTTTAAAATACTGGGTTTCCCTTAGAAAGTGTTGTGCCAAGGTGACAGTAAGTAGAAGAAAGCATGAATTTGGGGCACTCATGTAAGAAATCACCATACTTCCTTTGGAATTGCATCTGGGGAGGTTCACAAAGAAGAACTTGAGATAATGTTATCTCTCAGTTTATAGTTTACCGAACTTGAGAGAGGTAGCTTATGAGGTTCCACATCGTCAAGGGCTGGACAGCATAGGGCAAAGAGTTAAGAGTTATTGTAGAGACAGTGGACTCCTGAAGGAGGGCTAGGTTGAAAAATGATGCACTAGCTGGCAGTACAAAGGGCTTCACGATGGGTACTTCTGGTAACAGCCAGTAATATTTCATTTTGAGGCTATATGGGCATAAATCATACAAAAAGAACATTTATATAGAATTGCTACTGGTCAGTGATTGCAAAACATGTGGAGGAGACTACAAAACTTGAGCAGCTACTGATGTCTGGCAAAGCAGGAACTTGAGCTGCATTGATACTTTTGCCTGTTTTTGAGGCACCATTCAAAGAGTAGCTGTGGACAATATGGGATCTATCAGTGCCTTACCTTCCACAGGTAAATGATATATCCTGTTGGATGTAGACTATATAAATAGATACCCAGAAGTGGTGTCTCTGTCCTTACCTGAGGCAGAGTAGATGGCAAATGCTCTGGTAGAAATTTTTAGCAGGCAGGTTTTCTAAAAAATAGTGAGATATAGAGGTGATGATTTTATGACAGACCAGTTCAAGAGGGAGAGGGAAAGCAACATGCACAATGTCTTCTTTGCATACAGAATGGTACCACAGGAATGCACACGATTTACAACACTTGAGTTGCTCTATTGTCACAAATTGAGTGGAATCTGATTTAATTAGAAATGAGTGGGAGGCTCACTATCATTCCCCCAAGGAATTTGTTGCGAAATGTGTCCTAAACTTCAGCAGTGGAATCATAAGAGTCAAAGGAATTTCAAAGCTACTGAGTCATGTGATCATCACACCTTGCCATTTCCCACCCTAGACATTACTATACTTCTAGAGGAAGGCTAGGCTAATCAGTCATGCCCAGAGGGAACTTATGAATATCAATACAAGTATCTAGGTCCCATTTGAAGGAAGACAGTGCATCACACTACTTTATCTGCAAGGGGAGTCTATTCCAGACATGATGGAGAGTCTGTGCAGTGAGTCTGTCACTCCTCCTTCTTTTATTGATCTGCTGAAGCAGGTTTTGATCCCTTGTTCTGGTATTTGTGGGACTGTTTGATTTATAAGTGTACAAGACATCTTGGACTACTGGATCATTGATTGCTTGGAAGACAAGACATAGTTATCCCAAGGAACCTATAAGCCATAATAAAAGTGGATACTGCCTCTAGTATTTTCCTAATAGCTTAGGGATTTTATGTCAGTGATCCTCTGTTTGGAACCTCTTGGGTCTTTCAGCTGTATGATATATCTACTGATGTCCATCCTAGAGGGGGTGTTGTATTCATTCATTCAATCAATCAATCAATCAATCAAATAAATAAATCAGTGCTGAATACAGTGAGACAATAACCTCTTTAGATCTGTATGCTATTGCCTTGGCAATCAGCTGCACTAAATAGAAGGATTTCTTGACAACCCAGCAACAAAAATCAAATACAGGTAACTAGAACCAAGAACTCTGCTGGGGAAGCTCTCTTCTCCTACTCCATAGCAAGATTATGGAATACCCTTCCTCACACTATAACTTCTGTATCATCATGTACTAACTTCAAAGCTGTTCTAATATATCATCTAAAACAGTACTGGGCATGCCCCTGTAACAACCCTCACTAACATCTCTACCCCAACCACCCTAAACCTAGGTTGGTTCTTAGGTAGGTAACAGGCTATCAGCCCAAGGGCCTACGTAAGCCTAGCCAACAATGTTCCCTGGCTTATACCACCCAAGAAAGTTATTTTCCTGTGCCACTGTCGAGCAGAGACACAGAAGTGATCCCCGGGGTGTATTTCCTATTTCCCATCCACTCAAGATTTTTCTTGAAAAGTGCTAATGAAGAACTTTGCTTGACATAGACGGGTAGCCTGTTCCAGAGTATGGGAAGTCTCTGGGACAGGAATCTGTCCCTCCAGCATGTCCTGTTTATTGTGGTGACAAGGTTTAGGTCCCTAGAGCGTCAGGCTTGGAGAGATTGGGATTTCTTTAGGTGAAGCATGTCCAACAGCTCTGGGTTTGACATAGCTTTATATGTTAGGCAGAGAGCACCTCGGAGTAGGCGATATGCTACGGAGTAAAGCTGGAGTTTTTTGAGGTGGTCAGTGTAGGGCATTTGTTTGAGGCCAGTAATCCTCTTTGTGAGGTACTTCTGTGGCCTTTCCAGCTGCTGCAGATGTCTTGTGAGGTACATTCCAGAAGGGGCATTGTACTCTATAATGGGTCTAATGAGTGTCGAGTAGAGGGGAACAATTACCTCTTTTTTCCTGGATGAGAACCCTTTTATGATGAGGTGTGCCACGTAGAAGGACTTCCTGACTACTGTGGCGATGTGACTATCAAAGGAGAGACTACTGTCCACCTGGGTCCCAAGGTCTCTTATCACACATTTGGTGTTAAGTAGATTGCTGCCTATGTGATAGTTCATGGGTACAGAGTTTTTACCAAAGGGGATGACAATGCACATTTTGGCATTGAGCTTGAGGCCATGGCTCTGACACCAGGCATCTGTCTCAGCGAGGCCCTTCTGTAGGATGTCTACATCATATGGGGACTTGACTATTGCTCCTAGTTTGCAGTCATCTGCGAACTTCATTAGCCAGAGGCCTTCTGTGTTAGCCTGTACTTCAGAGAAGTAGATACCAAACAGGAGAGGTCCCAGGAAGGAACCATGTGGTATTCCACTTGTCACTGCTTTGAGGTCAGATTTGGAGTCTGCAACTTTTACAGTGTGGGTTCTGTCAGTGAGCCAGTTGGCAACCCATCTTGTGATGTAGGGATTTATACCTAGTTTAGTGAGTTTAGCTATAATTCCAGAATGGGGGATGGGGTTGAAAGCCTGGGCGAGGTCAAGATAGGCTGTGTGAATCACCTTACCCTCATCTACGGCTTTGGTGACTGCCTCAAAGAAGTCGATCAGGTTCAGGAGGCATGAACTGCCTTTCACAAACCTGAACTGGGTGGGATCCAGAGTTTGGAGGTTACCAATGTCTTTGTTTATGAGTTCCATGATGATATGTTCCATGGCCTTGCAGACCAGGTTCATCAGGCTAATAGGTCAATAGTTCCCGGGATCAGTGGTGGCTCCCCCTTTGTGGAGTGGGATAACTGTTGCTGTGTGCCATTCAGTGGGCACAAAGCCTGATGTGAGGCTATTATTGAACATGATGCTTAAGTGGGTAGCCAGTTCGTTCTGAAGTTCGTGTAAAACGCAGTCTGGGATGTTGTCCGGTCCCATGGATGCTGCGTTTTTGGCTTTAGAGAGTGCAGCTTTTACCTGCGTACTTGCGATTACAGAGACTCTGCATTCTTCCTGTATAGATATGGGCCCTTTAGGGGATGGGGGGGGGGTAAAGTTAGCACTGTACCTATCTGTCAGGATGTTGGCAATATCAGTTGGTTCTGTAATTTTTGTGCCTTTGTGCTGTAACTCAGAGCAGATCTGGGTGTTGCCATCAAGACTCTTGACATAGCTATAGAATGCTTTGTGGTTGTCCTTAGAATTAGTGGCGATTTTGTTTTCGTAGCTAGCTTTGGAGGATCTTATAAGGGATCTCAGCTTTTTACTGAAGCTGACCAGGGAGCTCCTCCACTCATGGGATTTTACTCTCTTCTGCAACAGTTTCTTCCTTCTGTTGTACAGTTTGTTTATGGCACGGGACCACCAGATTGGCTTCCTTTTTTTGGAGGATAGCATCTTGGTTCTGTTTGGGATAGCATGATCCATGCGCTCATGTAAGTGCTTATAGAGTGCATTTGTGTAGGATTCAGCAGTTGTAACTGTATTGTCCATCTGCATGGGTGTCATGACATTCACCACTTCTGTCTTCAGAAACATGAAGTTGGTTTTGGAGAATTTTTTTCCATGGTTTCCTTAATGGGGGTGGGGTGGGGTGGTGGCAGGATGTGGATATCAAGGGTGATTAGCTTATGGTCTGATCGGACCAATGAGGAGTTGACTTCGTTTGTGGAACACCGGTCACTCATGTTGGTAATGACTAGGTCTAAGATATTGTTGCCCCTGGTGGGGGTGTAGATAAGTTGATCCAGGGCATTGGAGTTTATGAATTCCAGAAAGCGTTGAGGTAAGGAGTTGGTACACGAGTAGTTTTCCCAGTTAATGGTGGGGTAGTTGAAGTCACCCATTATTAGGGTGTTTGGTTGAACGCTAATATTTTCCAATACATCAAGAAAAGAGGAGTGGGAATCCTGGGGCATGGTGGGGGATCTGTAGCAAGCTACAATTTGGATTGCAGTTTTGCCCAGAGTTAGTTGCACTTGGATAACCTTGGATGCATTATGCTGAGCAACTAGCCTGGAGGTGTGGATATCCTTAATGAACATGGACACACCTCTGCCTTTGGTGTTTCAGTCCAGGTTACATGGCCGAAAGGTGTGGTATGAGTTATAGCCTGGTAGTGCAGGGGTGCTCTCTGGAGCTTTGAACCAGGTCTCAGTCACTGCACAGATATCAATGTTCTCCATTTTAAGGAGTGCCTCGAGTGAGTGCATTTTGAGATTTAGACTTCTAGCATTGAGTAGCATTACCCTCGGTTTTTGCTTGCCTGTTCCTGTTATGGTGGTGAATTTGTTATTTGAACCTTGCCTAAAAAAGGCACTATAGGGGCAACAGGAGCCTTAGCGAGTATCCGGAATCCCAGGAACAACAGGTGCAGGCCATCTGTGGTAAAGCATCGTGGTCTGTCGACCATGTCATCCCAAACAGACAGATACTGGATCCCCTTAGAATGACACCAGAAGCTTAGTCAATTGTTGAAGTCAATCATTTTGTCCTTGTACTGCTTTATCATTCAGAGTGAGGACAGAATGCTACCTGCTGGGCTACAAGATCAGAGAGCTCTTCCATGTCTCTTTTCATGTAGTCCAGGGAGGTATGTCTCAGGTCATTCACACCAATATGGACAATGACAGAGTCATATTTGTACTTGTTGTGGAGTGACCTGAGTGTGTGGGTTATGTGGCGGATCCTGGCACCTGACAGGCAGCTGACAGTAACCTTCTCCTTGTTTAGCCTGGTGAGTGGGACATCAGTGTGCCTCACTACAGAGTCACCTATGACTAGTGTGCTGGGTATGTTGTTTTGCCTTACTGGCTGTGGTTGAGTGGCACACTGAGTCTGTGGGCTATGTGTCATTTGGGTTGTGTTGGGGGATGGAGGTTGCTTGCGTTTCTGCTTTGGAGGTCCCTGTTGCTTAGACAGATTATTATTGAGAGCCTCCGCAAATGTTTTTGTGTTACTACGTGTGGATTTTGTTGGTGCAGATTTAGTAAGATTATGTGATGAGTGTGGTGTGGTGCAAATGTTTACCTTCTCCTCATGACTGTCAGGTTCAGTCTTGGTGGGAGAGAGATTTACCTCCAGTTTGGCTAGATAAGTGCATCTCTCATAGGTTGTAGTGTTGGGTGGTAGGAGGAGAGGGTTGTCTGTGTACATGAGTCAATTTCTACATTGCCTCAAGATGTCCAGATTCATCAGATAGACAGGAGAGAACACTGGGAGCTGACCCTTGGACATGCCTGAATAAAAAACTATTTTCCTCTACATAAGTGAGGAAAGTGAGTACAAGAGCTATTTTTCTCTAAGCAAGTGAGAAAAGTAAGCACAAAAACTGTTTTCCTCTAGGTAATGAGGAATATTGAGTGCTATAGTAATTAGAAGCTTACTTAGTGCTTACAAGTTCTGAACATTCAAAACATTTGTTGGTCGAAAGCCCTTCTGTTAATAAATGTTTATCGGTTGGTGACTGCTGCCGATTTCTGTGTCATTTGGACTTATGGAAAACTAAAAAAGTAATAACAGCCATAAGGACTTGCAGCTCAGACACCTGTCTAGCTGAAGTAAGGGCCAAAAGAAGAACAGTCTTCAAAGAACAATGCTGTAAGGAAGCTAAGCACATCCTCAGGAAAAATGTGACTACAGGTGATCAAAATCCTATCACTCAAAATGTCAGCTGAAGACGGGCCGGTAGAGATGGATGACAGATGCCTTGCCTTGTGTGAGTAGGTCCACCATGTGAGGTAACCTGTGATGATTGCCTTGGTAAGATGCAGAAGAAGAGGGAACCAATGCTGTCTGAGCCAAAAGGGAGTCATCAGCAAGATAATAGCAGCATCCTGCTTTGTCTTGAATAGGACTTTCAGAATGAGAAGAAGGGGATGGAACGCATAAAGAAACATCTCCTTCTAAGAAAATGAGAGTGCATCCATCTTCCAGGCCAGAGGGCATAGGGCTCTGGCACAAAATACAGGAAGCTGTCTGTTCAGACAGGAGGCAAGCAGATCTACTTGAAGAGTACCCCACTGGTGGAAAATGTCCAGAAACACGTCCCTGTGAAGAAACCACTTGTGGGATTGTGTTATGGATCTGCTTGGAGAATCTGCCACTATGTTCTGATCTGAGGGAATGTAAACTGCCTAAAGGGTCACCTGATACTCGACAGCTCATTCCCAAACCTGAAGTGCTAACCTGCATAGGAGATAAGACCTTGACCCCACCCCCTTGCTTGATGACATACAACATAACTGTTGTGTTGTCTGTGAGAATCTTGAGTGGCCCTGGAAGGAAAAAAAAATGAAAAGCCTAAAGAGCCAGCAAAAGAGCTCTCATCTCCTTGAGACTGATGTGGTCTTTCTTGTGCTGAAGCAACCAAATGCCCTGCACCTTCAAAGGGCCAAAGGAAGCCCCTCATCCCACATCCAAGGTATCTGTGAAAAGTTCCTGAGAGGGGAGTGGAGGTTGAAAAGGAAGCCATGGGTCGAGTGACAAGTGATAAATCCACCACTAAAGTTCCAGCTTGAGGTATGGAAGAAGAGGGACTAGAAAATCTAAAGGATAATGGTTCATCTCGCAGGCCCCTGTATGTAAATGTTTCATCTTCTGAACCCCTGCTTACACTCATCAAGGGTATCAGAACTTGTCAGAGATTTGAAATGCATGGCTAGGCTTAAACAACCCCTTGTGGTCACTAGCCTACTAAACACCTATGAACCTAAAAGAATGTTGAAGCCAAACTGACTTTAGAAGCCACTGGAGCTTTCACATGTGGAGCTTGGCTAGAGGGAGCATAGGAATGGTGGAAGACATGTAACTCAGAGCCCTCAAAAATTCTCTGGCTGTGACTGAAGCCAGGGGATGAAGGGATTGAAAGAAAGCAATGAGCATTAAAGGCTTTGGGAGGAGGCAGGGATGACATCATTAGAACAGTCTGGATCCTGCATTCCAGAAAAAACAGATCCTGAGGAGGAGAGTCAGGAAAGTCTCCTTAAAATTTATAGTAAACCCCAGACTTTTCGGGAGAGAAATGGCCAAGTGTAGGTGATGAAGTAAGATCTCTGGGCAGGAGGCCTGAATAAGCAGGTCATCCAGGTAGGGAAAGACCTGTATCCCCTTAACTTGCAGAAAGCAATCACAGGAGCAAGGCATTTAGTTCCACCCTACTAACTATCTGTGATTACAGCCAACTACATTGCTTGTAAACCTATATCTCAGCTATAATCCAAGCTACTGTTATTCATGAGTAATATCTACTAGATCAACTATTAATATACTTGCCAGTCTTAATGGCACCAATTATATAAGTGTTTAGTACATACTTAATTGTCCCTTAACTAAATATATAATTAATTTTGTACTATAACTGTTTACTGCTATTGTTAAACAAAAACCTACCTATACGTCTTGTAACTTGTAATTAAATGTTTTTTATTGTGGAGCTTTTCTCCCCAGGCCTCTGCTGAAAAAGGAACTTTGTCCAGTCGGATTTTCCTGGTCAACAAATGTAAATAAATAAATAAATAAATAAATAATAAACTCTAGTTGCATTTTCAGTCTGAAGCGAGGTACTATCAACGCAGTATGATGAGAGAATGGCTTGTCTGCCAAATGTGACAATGTTGCATTTTTAAATATTTAAGTGTATTTTAAGCACACCAGGCATTTATAAGTGTAAGTCCCTTCTGGAGGACTTCAGTGTCAGAAGGGGATTTGATAATGACTCCCCATGTTCATTTACCTGCATACTTGGTTAGCCATTGGTCTTAGTTGTCAGTCTAAATGTTAGAGAAGGACATACCAAACAAAAGCAGTTCTATTACTTAGCACTGTTACATACCGTACCACTGGTCTTCTTTATATTCTGTTTTCAGCTCCTAGAGGCATTGTCATAACATGTGTAATTACTGATATTATTTGCACCCTATTATCTTTTGTGAAAGAGAAATTTAAAAGAAAGTGAATAATCAAAAAACATAACTTGCTAACTAACTAACTAACTAACTAATTAACTAGATAAATAAATAAAATAAAAATAAAAAAAATAAAATAAAAAAAACTGAATGGCTAATATATATATATATATATCAATCATCATCTTCTTTTGGCTGTTCTCGTCTGTCACAAATCATTCCTGACACTCTTCTCCACCCACTCCACCCTGCCTGTGCTCTCTTTTTCACCTCTCTTCCATTCTCACCATTACTCTGAACAATTGATCCCAAGTATTTAAACTCATCCACCTTCGCCACCTCTATTCCTTTCATCTTCACCATTTCTCTATCCTCCATCTCATTCACACACATATATTCTGTCTTAGTCCTGCTGACCTTCATTCCTCTTCTCTCTAGAGCATATCTCCATCTCTCCAGGGTCTCTTCCACCTGTTCCCTACTCTCACTACAGATCACAATGTCATCTGCAAACATCATAGTCCACGGGGACTCCTGTCTGATCTTGTCTGTCAACCTGTCCATCACCATTGCAAATAAGAAAGGGCTCAGAGCTGATCCTTGATGTAATCCCACCTCCGCCTTAAACACATTTGTCACTCCCACTGCAGACCTCACTGCTGTCACACTACCCTCGTACATATCCTGTACCAGTCTTACATACTTCTCTGACACTCCTGACTTCCTCATACAATACCACAACTCCTCTCTAGGCACCCTGTCATATACTTTCTCTAAGTCTACAAAAGCACAATGCAACTCCTTCTGACCTTCTCTGTACTTCTCCATCAACACTCTCAGAGCAAACATCACATCTGTAGTATATAGGTCTATCTTACAATATCAAAATCTGACATTGTTGAATCATTGAAGATGGATTCATTGAGACGGCATCCACAAAAACCCACTTCATCAACAGAATGGATGAACAAAATCCTTCCCAGGGTAAGTACTAAGCCACCCAAACACACACAAAATCAACACCAGAACACTTAAAATCCACCCAGGTGGGGGGTATGCCCCCCACACACCTCAATTAAATATACCAACTCTGAGATCACACTACAGTGTGTTTTTTTGTGGATGTTGTTTCAATGAATCTGTCTTCAACTATGTTGGCTTTCGATATTTTAAGGTAGACCTATATAAGAGGAAGCCCAGGGAGAAAAGCTCTATACAGTTAACAGAGTAACAAGTAGAAATCATACTTACGTAGCATAATAGGTAAAAACATAGCTTAAAACTATTTCAGCACAAAATAGAAATTGTATAAACACAAACATAACAGATTGCAACAGTTTCATTTTTATACAAAACTCGAAAGAAGAAGTAGGAGATCACATATGTCACTTAGACAAGTATGATATTGGTTAGAGTTGTTGTAGGAGACAGAGGTACACTGAGGTAAGTTGAGCAGGAGACAGCATCCAGCAATTGGAAGGTGCATAAAAGAAGAATGTGAAGAGGGTGGATGGTATGGGGGCAGAGCAAGTTTAGGTCATCCTGGGGTAGTACAGGAGCACAGCCACTTGTTGGTTAGATGATCTTTGAGAAGAAGTTTGAATTTAGAAGAGTCAGTAGTGTTGAGTATATGCTAGTGAATGGACTTTCAGGTTCTTGCTATTTGGTTAGCAAACAGAAAGTCTCCAAAACCATTATTGACTTTAGTGACCTTTAGTAAAAGCTTGTTGAATGATAATAGGGTTTGACTGGCCGAGTAAGGCTGAACTACTTTTTTTTAAGGGCAGTGCAGTTGTCAGGTTGGTGTATAATGGTATATAAGTTGGTTGAGTGATAGCATATTTGGTAATTTGATCAATTTTAGTTGTAGAGAGTTAAACAGTTGTGTGTTCTGTTAGGGAGGTTATTAGCAAATTTAGCTATTTTATGGTTCATAGATTCATAGGTAGGTACTAGGCTATTGGCCCTAGGGCCTATATAAGCCTAGACAAAAAGGTACCCTGACTTTCGCCACCCAAGAAAATTATTTTCCTGTGCCCTTATCGAGCAGAGCCACAGAAGTGATCCCCGGGGTGAATTTCCTATTTCCCATCCAATCATCAAGATTTTTCTTGAAGAGTGCTAATGAGGACCTTTGTTTGATATAGACAGGTAGTTTGTTCCAGAGTATGGAGAGTCTCTGGGACAGGTATCTATCCCTCCAGCATGTTCTGTTTATTGTGGTGACAAGGTTTAGGTCCCTAGAGTGTGTAGCTTGGAGGGATTGGTATTTCTTTAAGTGGAGCATGTCCAACAGCTCTGGGTTTGACATAGCTTTGCATGTTAGGCAGAGATCAACTCTGAGTAGGCGATAAGCAATGGAGTAAAGCTGGAGTTTTTTGAGACAGTCTGAGTAGGGCAATCCTCTTTGTGAGGTATTTCTGCAGGCTTTACAGTTGTTGTAGATGTGTTGTGAGGCACATACCAAAAGGGGCTTTGTACTCTATAATGGGTCTAATGAGTGACGAGTAGAAGGGAACAATGACCTCTTTTTTCCTGGATGAGAAACCTTTTGTGATGAGGTGTGCCATGTAGAAAGATTTCCTGACTACTGTGGCGATGTGATTATCAAAGGAGAGACTACTGTCCACCTGTGTCCCAAAGTCTCTTTTCATACCTTTGGTGTTAAGTAGACTACCGCCTATGTGGTAGTTCATGGGTGTAGAGTTTTTACCAAAGGGGATGACAATGCACTTTTTGGCCTTGAGCTTGATGCCATGGCTTTGGCACCAGGCATCTGTCTCAGTGAGGCCCTTTTGTAGGATGTCCACATCATTAGTAGTTTCGATTATGGCTCCTAGTTTGCAGTCATCTGCGAATTTCATTAGCCAAAGATCTTCTGTGTTAGCCTGAGCTTCAGGGAAATAGATACCAAACAGGACAGGACCCAGGAATGAACCCTGTGGTACTCCAATTGTCACTGGTCTGAAGTCAGATTTGGAGTCTGCTACTTTCACAGTGTGGATTCTGTCAGTGAGCCAGTTGGCAACCCATCTTGTGACATAGGGATTTATACCTAGTTTAGTGAGTCTATCTATAATTTCAGAGTGGGGGATGGTGTCAAAAGCCTTGGCGAGATCTAGATAGGCTGTGTGAACCACTTTACCCTCGTCTACGGCTTTGATGACTACTTCAAAGAAGTCTATCAGGTTTAGGAGACATGATCTGCCTTATACAAACCCAAACTGGGTGGGGTCCAGAGTTTGGAGATTACCAATGTCTTTGTTTATAAGTTCCATGATGACACATTCCATGGCCTTGCAGACCAGGCTCATCAGGCTAATGGGGCAGTAGTTCCCGGGGTCCATGGTGGCTCTCCCTTTATGGAGTGGGATAACTGTCACTGTGTGCCATTCAATGGGCACAAGGCCTGAGGTGAGGCTATGATTAAACATGTTACTTAGGTGAGGTGCCAGTCCTAGGGCAGGCTTCTAATTTGGTTAGGTCTGATATTCTAAGATGTGAAAATAGGGAAGCATACAGCAGAGTGGATAGCAGATGTGCTCTTGCTATAGACTGTGTGGAGGTGTGAGTTAGGAATGGTTTGGCTCTGTACAGTGAGCCAAGCTTGGTGTGGATCATTTTAATGGATAGAGCTATGTGTTTCTTATATTTTAGTGAGCTGTCAGTTGTGACTCCTAATAGCTTGGTATAGTTAACGGGCTCAATTTTGGTATCGTTAGGGAACAGATGAAAAAAGGGAAAGGAGGTTAAGGAGTTTTGGAGTTAGAGGAAAAGTAGGAGTTTGTCTTATTTGGGTTAAATATGAGTTGGTTTTCATTAAGGCACTGCTCTATGTCTGTGAAGGCTTTTTGGGTTTTGTCCAGGAGTTCAGGGAGGGAGGGAGCTGTGCAGATGAGTGAGGAATCATCTGCATATTGTATAATTGTTTCTAGCTGAGATGCAGAACTTAGTTTGTTGGTGAAGATAGTGGTCAATACTGGCCCAAGAATTGAGTCTTGTGGGACACCTTCTATGACAGACAGCACTGCTTACGTCTCATTTTTCCACTTGACTGCTTGTTGGTGTTCTGACAAGTAGCTGTGAAACCATGAGATGGCTGATTGGGAGAGATGTATGGTGGATAGTTCTTTTAGTAGTTTTTCATGGGAAACTGTCATAAATTCACCACTGTTCTTGTGCTGGTTCACTGTATCTGTGAAGCTTAAAAGAGCTGTTGAGGTGCTGTGTTTTGGTCTAAAACTATGTTGAGAGCTAGAGGGAAGGTTATTGTGTAGTAGATAGGGTAGGAGCTGAGAATGAATGCATTTTTCTACAATTTTGTCTGGGGAAATTCGACACTTAAAAGGATGAGACGACTTTGCCAAAAACTTAGTTTCATGAATATTCGAATCACTGGAATTTTACTCTTGGAAAGGAAACACTTGAACACCATGGTGAACTTTACCCTTTTCCCTACTGCAGTGTGATCTCTGAGTTGATATGTTTAGTTGGAGGGGTGTGTGTGTGTGTGGGGGGGGTACAGTGGGTGGGTTTGACTTGCTTCAGTTTGTTTATTTTGTCATGGTGGCCAAGTGGTTCCTTTCCTGGAGTAAAATCATGGTCATCTGACTGATAAATATATATATATATATATATATATATATATATATATATATATATATATATATATATATACCTGTCTATCTACTATCTATCTATGGCATTTTTAGCCATGGCCTAGTCTGCTCAAGACCAGGATAAACTATATCCATAAATGTGAAGATTTGAAGATTCAAAGATTCAAATGAACTTTGTCATTTAGGAAACACAAGTGCTACCTAAACAAAATTGTGAGCATCAGCTCTTATACAGGAAAAAACAGACAAAAAGATAAGACATGATAGGTATTAAAGAAAAAAAATAACTATAGTACAAAAGTAAATGTCTAGGTAGCTGGTGTACATGCTTGCACACTATTTATATACACCGGACAACACTGAATACTAGATGATTAACACATGAAATGAAAAGTACAGTATACACGGAGGTGAGATTGAGTGATATTGCACATAAGGAAGTGATTGGAATTGCACTTGAATGAAAATATATTAATTTTAGTATGCAATAAATAAATAGAATTACTGTATGAAGAAGAAATGAAAATAATGGGAGCATAACACTCTATTATAGTTTTGATACATCCGGATTTATGTTGCATTATTGAGTATTATTGCAGTTGGATAAAAACTGTTCATGAACCTGGAGGTCCTGCAGCAGATACTCCGTAACCTTCTACTAAATGCAAGTTTAGTTAATCAGCCATACACTGGATGAGAAGTGTCACTCAGTATTTTGTGAGACCTCTTTTTACATCTCAGTTCAAAGAGCTCCTGTAAGGTAGGAAGACTAGTGCCCATGATCTTTTCTGCTGTTCTTATTATTCTTTGCAGCTTCTTCCTTTCAGCCATTTTGCTGTTACCTAACCATACAGTGCAGTTGCTGGTGATAATTCTCTCAATAGCTCCTCTGTAGAATGTATTTAGAGCATTCATAGAGAGCTTTGCTTTTCTCAGCCTTCTTAGGAAGTGCAGTTGCTGATGGACTTTTTTAATTAGCTAGCCTGTGCTTGTACTCCAAGAAGGATACTCTGATATGTGTACCCCCAGGAACTTTGTAGTTTGGACTTGCACCACTTCTTCACCATTGATCTTGAGTGACTGGTGCATGGCAGAGCATTTTCTGAAATCAATATGATTTCTTTTGTTTTCTTGACGTTCAGGTCCAATTTGTTGTTTTTGCACCATTCAATCAGAGAGTTGACCTATACCAACTCTCGTCATCACCACTTGTGAGTCCTATCACTGTGGTGTCATCTGTAAATTTGATGATGTGGTTGTTGCTAACTTTCCCAGGCTAGTCATGTGTAAGGATTGTGAACAGTAGAGGACTCAGCACACAGCCCTGGGGTACTCAGGTCTTGATCGTAATACTCCTTGAAGTGTTGTTATCAACACAAATCCTTTCTGGTTTTCCAGTCAGAGATGTGTTGTAGACTTGCAAGGAACCACCATGAACCACCATGAACAAAAAACGATTTATTGGAAAAGAGAACAAGCACTTTCACGCACTGACCTAGTGCGCTTCCTCAGGTTGTATTGCAGAAGGCTAAGCCTTGTCTTTATACCCATGCTATCCGCCCTAATTAAACAATTAAATCAAGCAATTAAATATATTTATCAGTATTTAAAAGGATAGCCAGGTTTTTTTAAAACCATCAGTGTTGTTCTTAGTAGTGCTCAGACGAGTATACATTTAATATTAGATATACACATGTAATACTTTAAAAACAAACCTTACAGTCTCTATATCATTTGGTTAGTGCATATTATTGAAAATTCATAAGGCCATATGTGTTGAGACAACAGCCTAGTTGCATACAAAACCATTTGTAAGAAGTTACGTATATATAAATGAATAACATCAATTCATGTGCAATGTGCAAAAATGCAGAATAGCAATTGGTCATGGACTATGTAATAAATGAACCAAAACTAGCATACAATGTTACACAAAAATATAAGTAGATGGTATAAGACGGAAAACAAGTAAAAGAAAAGAAAAAGATGAGAATAAAGAAAACGAGTAAAAGGAAGTGGAAGAAGGCAGAGCAAAATAAAGAAAGATGTGAAAAATGGGGGGGGGGAGAGGAGAGAAAGGGATGAAACAAGTTGAGAAAGAAAAACGAAACAAGAAAGATGAAAATAGGTAGGAGAAAAGAAAACAAAGACAAAAAGTCATGTGACCCACCATGATGTGATGGATGACTACATCAAGTATATCTTTAAAAACCATAAAACAACAATATTGATATTAAAACAATTTCATATATTACCCAATAGGGCAGGTCTGATGCTTAGCGCTGAGTTCAAGCCTGGTTCTATGTGTGCCCTAAGGTTAAGGATCCATTTTAACTCATTCAGTTCAAGAGCATCTATCATGTCTCCTTCTCTTCTGTTGGGATATAGCAACTGCAGAACCCTAAATTTAAAGCTATGTGACGGAGACTGTTGGCAGTGTCTAGCTAATACATTGGTTGTATTTCCTTTTCTGATATCGTATACATGGTTATAAATGCGGTCCTTAAACCTACGCGTAGTCATGCCCACATAGTAAGCTCCACAGGGTTCACAAGTGGCTAAGTAAATAACGTTGGTCGTATCACATGTCGCATAGAAATTGGGCTCAAAAACTATGCCTATATCTGTAAGTTCAAGCCTTTGATCAGGGGAAATATATTTACATACACAACATTTCCTACATGGAAATGTGCCTTGTCTATAGTTTACCCTAATATCCACAGGTTCAATCTTCACCTTCTCCCTACACAATAACCTCTTTAGATTTAAGCAATTGCTATATCTAAAACTTGGCTTAGCCCCTACTATTCTAGATAGGTCCTTGTCCATGTTTAGTAGCTTCCAATTATTTGTGATAATATTTTTTATATAGCCTATATCACTTGTGTACCTAATGTCATATTGAACTTTGCCTTTGTTATTACCTGACGGGCTACTATAATGCCATTTCTTATGTATTATCCTAGTTGCACCTATGGCATTACTTCTTTGGTTGGAAACCAATTTGAATGGATATCCCCTGTCAATGAGACAATTTTCCTGAAAGTCCATTTGATGACTAACATCATCTGGGCTACTACACAATCTAATTATCCTAGACATTTGATTTTTAGCCACATTCGGAAAAATATGCCTGGGATGCATACTCTCATAGTGAAGGATGCCATTCCTCCAACAGGGTTTCCTGAATAGTGACGTTGTAATTTCCCTCAGGTCATTCTTACTAATAGTAACATCAAGGAAATTGACTTTATTGATAGAGCATTCATATGTAAATTCTAGGAAAGTAGTAGTAGAGCCCATAAAGTCTACAAACTCATCTAATGATTTGACATCACCATTCCGAAAAAGAAGGATGTCGTCTACGAAACGTCTGTAGAGAATGACGTTATCTTTAAATCTTTCATCATTAAAAATAAACATCTTTTCCCATTGATACACTGCCAGGTTAGCATAGGCATTGGCACAGGGGGTTCCCATAGCCACCCCCCATGTCTGCCTATATATTCTATCTTGAAACAAAAAAATATTGTTATTCAGTGTTATGTCCAAGAGGGTACAAACTGTCATTTGGTCAACATTTTCTAGATTACTAAGCTCAGTCATACAGCTCCTAACAGCATCTATCCCAAATTCATTGGGTATACTAGTGAATAGGCTTTTTATATCCAATGTAACCATCAATGTATCCTGTCTTAGATTTTTGAGTAACGAAGCATCCTTCAAATCTGCCAACAAGTTGAAAGAATTTTTCAGGATGGTGGGTATACTGCCAACCAAAGGGCCTAATTTCGATTGCACAAACAAGGAGGCATTTTCCGTGACCCAGAGCTTCCCAGACACTATGGGGCGTAAGGGTGGTAGGTGTATCCCCTTATGTATCTTGGGAAGCCCTTTGATGAGGGGAATCAAAGGGGTCTCAATCATTAGAAAATCGTAAAGACATTTGTCCACACATCTGGTCATCAGTAGGTCATAGATTGTATCATGTACATTTCTAATAATGGGTCCTACTTCGGTTTTACTTATTTGAGAGTAGGCTACATCATCATTAAGCATCTCGTTCATTAAATCATTGTACATTGCTGCATCCATTGCGACCACCCCCCCCTTTATCTGCAGGTTTAAATACTATGCTGTCATCATTACATAGAGATTCAAGGCTACATTTCTGTAGTGCATTTAAATTGGTAAAAAGACATTTGTGTTTTCTTTCCTTATAATAAAGGTAGAAATCATGCTCACAGGCACATTGAAAACATTCAACTAAGCCTGACATAGGTGGCATAAAAGTGCTCTTCCTTTTTAGTACCATAGAGTTAAAAGCAACATCACTGTTATCAGAGTCCTTATATAGTAATTTGAGTGCTACCTTTCTTGTGAATTTACGAAGCATGATAAGAGTGTCCGACAATTCACTTCCTCTAGCCGGAATAAAGGAAAGCCCCTTATTCAAAATAGAACCTTCAACTTCAGTAAATTCCCTAGAAGTCAAGTTAAAAAATAAATTGTTCAGTTCTTTTTTCTCCTGGGTTCTCGGGTTTCTCCTGATAACTTCCGTTTGCCTCTTCCTCTGCTCGATTCTTGTAAGGTAGAGGGAAGTTTAAAGAAGCCGCTACATCAGATGTAGTGTTTGAACCATGAACACTCATTTTAGGTCTAGCTCCTGCTATTTCAGACTTTTTAAGGCATTGTTGGTTACAGGGAAGTGAAGAGCCAGATAGCATAATGTCCCCATCCATACTCATATTAGTGGAGGTAAGGTTGCCAGAAGAATTACTCAATAAATGAGGTACACTAGTCGTACTTGGTGTGCTTGGTTGAGCATGCTCAGCTTGATCATTGTTATCGTCTATAACAGCTGCTTCATTAAATCTCGGCCACACAAAAATGCGGCCCATTTGAAAATCATTGCAGTCATGTTTAAGTTTTTTGAGCTTAACTTGCTCAAGCTTATTACTATATATCATAAGCTGTCTCAACATATTATTCAATTTGGAGACACAAAAGTCACTTTTAAACAATTGGGTAATGCTCTTATGCTCACCTTCCACCTTGACGATGAGTTCAGCTTCAACAGGTAAAAGGTAGTCAATGAGCAACTGGATGTATTTATTGCTGAGATCTACATTTAGCTGTTGCCATCTCCGCAGGAGTTCAGGGTGAGCATCCCCATAACTCGGCATACATAGGACACGCATGCCTCGTGGAATGACTTTAAAATGCAAGCACGCCTCCAGGTGCTTCCTCTGCCAAATAAGCCGGTGTAGTTTGTAAAGGTCATTCTCCAATGTCCTAAGCGCTCCGTAAAAATCTTGCAGATTTTCTGTACTAGATATAGTAGTATGCAGAGTGTTACCTTTGATGTCAAAAGAGGGTTATCTTTTTGATGAAATAGTCCATTCCAGTCCTCGGATTGCAATCAAGCTCGATATTTGGTGTCTCCATCATGTGTTGGTCGACTAGGTAAAAAGTAAGAAACAGCAATATCAGCACCAAACCAAGTACGACCATCCAAAGATTCCTGGCAAAGGAAAAATAGAGCAGGCAAAGATGTGTTGTAGACTTGCAAGGAACCACCACGAACCACCATGAACAAAAAAACGATTTATTGGAAAAGAGAACAAGCGCTTTCACGCACTAACCTAGTGCGCTTCCTCAGGTTATATTACAGAAGGCTAAGCCTTGTCTTTATACCCAAGCTATCCGCCCTAATTAAACAATTAAATCAAACAATTAAATATATTTATCAGTTATTAAAAGGATAGCCAGGTTTTTTTAAAACCATCAGTGTTGTTCTAAGTAGTGCTTAGACGAGTATACATTTAATATTAGATATACACATGTAATACTTTAAAAACAAACCTTACAGTCTCTATATCATTTGGTTAGTGCATATTATTGAAAATTCATAAGGCCATATGTATTGAGACAACAGCCTAGTTGCATACAAAACCATTTGTAAGAAGTTACGTATATATAAATGAATAACATCAATTCATGTGCAATGTGCAAAAATGCAGAATAGCAATTGGTCATAGACTATGTAGTAAATGAACCAAAACTAGCATAAAATGTTACACAAAAATATGAGTAGATGGTATAAGACGGAAAACAAGTAAAAAGAAAGTCAGGAAATCAGGTATCCAGTTGCACAGCCCTTTATTTATGCCAGCATTGATTAAAATTTCTATAAGTTGCATTGGAATCACCGTATTGAATGCCAAGCTGAAATCTGTTAACCACAACCTTTGCATACTTGCTCTTCTCTTCAAGATGCTACAATGTGAGGTGAAGTGCCACCAAAATGGCATCGGCAGTTGATCCATTTGCCCAGTAGGCAAACTTCAATGGGTCAAATAATTTTGGTAGTATTGTAGTCAAATGCCTTCTAACCAGTCTTTTGAAGCATTTCATTACATTTGATGTCAGGGCCACTGGGCTATAATCATTTAGGCAGGTGGGGTTGGCTTTTTTGGGCAAAGGGATCACACTGATAACTTTGAAGCATGCTGGTACTTTTTCCTGGACAAGTGAGGTACTGAAGATGCCCATCAGGACTATGCTGAGTTAGTCTCCACAACCATGTTTTTTTTTAAATAGTTTTATTGAAATTTAATTATAATAGATTTATAAGCAATCACATAACATTATACAAAAGAATATATACTACAAAACTAAAGATTGGATGACATACATTTATCCCATAGTGATATATGAATAAAATTAAGAAAATCATAAAAACTAAAGTATATACAAAGACATCCAGAATTCATGCTCAGAATATAATAAATTTATCATGTTATGATATAATTCACAAATGAAAAGGACAAAAGTTTATTACCTATGAAGTAAATTCATATTTTCCCAACAAAGTCTGTAAGTCGACCCACAAAAGATGTTCATATGTCCTTCTAGTTGTTCTAGAAGTAATGGTTTTAATTTGTAAATGACAAACTTCTTTTACTATATTAGTAAACTCATGAAAAGTAGGAGGAGATTTTGAAATCCAGTTTTTCGTTATTGTCTTTCTAGCCACTGTTAATATGGACCAAATAAATGGGTATTTTATTTTTCTAACACACTGAGGAATGGGTGTATTAAATATAACCAGAGATTTGTTTAATATGATGTTATCTGAAAAAAGTGCTTGTAATAAATCAATTACATTTTTCCAGAATGTGATTAAATCAGGACAGTCAAAAAACATATGAACCCAGTTGATGTCTATATTAGAATTACATCTATTACAATTGCTTTGTTTTTTGTTAATTTTATTCATTAATTGAGGTGTGTAAAATTATCTGTTCATAAATCTCCAAGTATATATTTTCCATTTCAATGAATATGATGTTCTCCAGGCTGATTGTAATATATTAACTTTGTCTTGCTCACTTGGGAGATTATTATTAATTGAATTATAGTAATTCCAGTAGTTATGTGGACAACAAAATGTTTCTTCTCTCAATACTCTGTATATAAAGGAGAGACTGCCTGAATATGTATGTTTATGTAGTAAAATTGATTGAAATATTCGTAATAAGATCTTAAAGTCAAATTTATTGTTAGATGGTATTAAATCTAATTTATTATCTAAATATATTAAAAAGAGATTGTATATCTAGCCATGTTGAATTATCAAATCCATATTGCTGTAAGACATAGTCATCTGATTTGGTCTTGTATTCAGATGTTAATTGAAACCAGAATTTAAGCTCTTTATATTTGTATAAATTAATCTTGTTAGAATCTGAGGTTAAAAAAGTCTCTTGTGTGAATGCTATAGGGAACAACAAGAAAAAAACAATCTTTGTATTTGAGATGTTTATATATAACATTCCTAAAATTAATTATAATAGTATGTGAATAGCTGTTAGTATGTATGGGAATGTGGATAAGAAAATAATCTTTTAATATCCATAAAATGGGGCTTTTTATGTATTCTAATTGATATGTGGAAGGTCTCTTAATAAGCTGCATAGCTGATAATTCCAAGAAAGATTTCCATTTTGCAGAATATGTAATATCTAAAAGTTGTGTGATTGTTCTGATTATAGAGGAAATCAAGTAAAGATATAGATCTGGAAATGCTATTCCACCATTATTCCAACTATTAGTGTTCTGATTAATTGTAATTCTAGCTTTTTTTTAGACCAAAAGAATCTTAGAATCATGGAATTTAGTTTATTGATAAACTTTTTTGAGGGTAAAATTTGAATAGATTGTATAATGTATAAATTTTGGGTAAAATTATCATTTTTATAATAGTCTTTCTTCCACATTGAATAGAATAGTGTTCTATTTTGAAAATAAGTCTTGAATATTTTGTAAACATTTATTGTAATTTAGGTGTATTATTGATTTTATATCTTTAGCAAGTATAATTCCAAGGTAAATAAAATGATCTATATTAGGAGTATGCTGAGTATTTTCTTTAGATTTTTTTATGACTATTATAGCATATGGATAAAATTTTAGTTTTATTATCATCAAATGACAGACCAGACATCATCTGAAAGATTTTAATTGAATCAAATAATGACAAAATTGAAGGTTCATTCCCTTTTGTGGTGATAAGTATATCATCCGCAAATAATTGGATCTTACCCATTATATCTTTATCTAACGCAAGACCTTCTATATACTTATTGTTTCTTATTTCATTTGCCCAAAGTTCCATAATCAGAGTAAACAATAAAGAAGAGAGAGGGCAACCTTGTTTGGTACCTTTTATGATTGGAATTTTATTTGAAATATAAGATCCTGTTTTGATATATGCAAAGGTTCCTTCATATAAATGTTTTAGTAGATTAATAAAATTATATGAGAAATGTAGGCATTCCAAAAGAATAAATAAATAATTCCAATTTATTGAATCAAATGCAGCATTTATGTTAAGACTAATTAATGTTAGATTTCTTTTTTTTTCTTTGGGAAAAATCAATAATAGCTAGAGTTTGTTTTATATTATCAAAAGTACTTCTATTAGACACAAATCCTGTCTGGTCTTCATCTATTAATTGGGGTAAGAATCTCTTTAATCTTTCAGAAAAAAATATTCATAAACATCTTATAATCAATATTCAGTAAAGATATTGATCTATAAGAGGAACAGAATGTTGGGTATTTGTTTGATTTAAAGATAGGCAATATAAATGTATATTTCCATGATGGCAGTATAGAAATATTATTTTGGGTAGCATTATATACATTATGTAGTAAGGAGATAGCCATTTTTTGGCATAATCTTGTAAATTTCTGGAATAATTCCGTTTCCTGGTGCTTTATTAAATTTAAGTTTATTAATTTGATTTTGTATGTCAGTTAAAGAAATCTGTTTATCAATAACTTCAATTTGTTGTTTGTTAAGTCTGTTATATAGATTTTTATTGATAAAATGTTTACTATTGTCTTCAGACCCTGTTTGTTGTTTAGATTGATTGATTTCATGAAAATGATTTCTAAATTCTTCTATTATATCTTGAATACTATGAACATCTATTTTTCCTTGTAGAATGTATTTCTTTAATATAGTTATGTTTATTTAATCTCTTAGTCTTATTCTTAAGATTAGATAGGTATTTAGGATTTACCGAATATGCAAGAAATTTGTATTTTTCTAGAGTTATCATTGTCTTATGATGGAGAATAGATCTATATTCTTCATTTAATTTATGTATCTCATCTCTTATATTTTTGGAAGTGAGATTGTGTTTATTTTTAATATGTAGTAAGTCCAATTTATCCTGTATAATTCTCATGTCTTTATCACAAATTTTCATCTTATTGTAATAACATTTGTTAATTTGTCCATATAAGTATGCTTTTAAAGCATCCCATATAAATATATCATGGGTGTCAGAAACTGAGTTTATATGTATAAAATTTTGTATCTTTTCTTTTAAAAATGATTGAAAATCTTTAGGTTATGTAATATACTAGGGGTATTGTTAATATTAATTTTGAATAAAAATAGTATTATGATCAGAAATTGGGCATGATATAATTTTATTGTTAACTAAATCCTGAATTATCTGTGTAGAAAGTAATATTCTATCAATTCTGGAATATGATTTGTGTCTATTACAATAGAGTGTATATAATAAAGAGTTATGGTGTTGTTGTGTCTTTCGGCTTTTCCCGGTTAGGGGTCGCCACAGCGGAACTCTGGTCCGCTAATGATTGGCAATAGATTTTTACATGCCGAGTTGCCAGCTCTGACGCACAACCTTCAACGAAGGTACGCCCATTTACGCATGTCTCCACGTAGAAGATGCTCTAGCTGAGAATCAAACCGCACAGTGTCTTACTGCGAGGCGACAATGCTACCGCAGCACCTACAAAATCAAAAATATCTTTAAGTAAGTAAGTGTCTAAGAATTTTAGTAATTGTTTACCTTGAGGTGTAATTTTTCTTTTACCTAGAGTGGTTGAATCTTTTAGGTCTAGGATACAATTGAGGTCCCCTGCCATAATAATATGACCCTGAGAAAAGGATATTATTTGATTTAGGATTTGTCTAATAGCATTAGTACCAATTCCAGGGATCCAATAATTATTTATTAATGTGCACAACTTCTTACCAATTTCTACAATAGCCATACAAATTATACCTTTATTGTCTTGATATGTTTTAATAATTCTGGTTGGAGAGGATGCTTTATTCCACAAGATTGATACACCACTTTTCTTCTTTATACATTTTGAGCTTACAATAATTGTATATTTGTTTGTATTGAGAAATTTAATAGTATCTTTCATTAAATGGGTTTCTTGTAAAAATACTAAATTAGGTTTATGGAGGACTAGATATTTAAATAGATAACTTCTTTTATAAGGATTGTTCAAACCATTTAAGTTAAGAGACAAACCTTTAAATGTGATCATGTTATATTATTATGAGTGTAAGATATACTGATAACTTATCAATATCATATATAACGTATAAGAATCTCACTCCAAAAAAGATTTTGTTTAAATTAAACATAGTAAATCTGAAATCATTGTGGGAGGTAAACATTCCATAGACAATATATTCTATATATTCTTTCATGTAAACTACACTGGATGTCAAAAACTTTTTCTTGAGAAAATTATTACATATGCTAAATTAAAAAAGCACAATAAAGCTCCCCGCCTGGAGTTAGAAACTACTAATCTCAATGACATACGTCACTGAGATCAAAACCCTAAGCTGTAACAACAGTACACAGACTTCACTAATAAATAGATTGTGCAATTGAAAACAAAACAAAACTAGCATATAGTTTCTTATTAAACACATAGTATCAGTTTTTCCAATAATTCATCTGATATGAAAGATTATTAGTATAATTACAATACAAAATAGGTGACTGTATATGACCAAAAAAGAAAAAATAAGATATAGTTCTTATAATCCAAATCGAGACAAAGTATCTAAAGGAATATTATAGAGTTAATTAGACTATCTAAAAACCTTCAAACATAGTTAAACCATAGGGAATATCTATATAAACAAAACTTCTAATATATTTCTATGCATCTAAGACTATCAAATTTAGAGTTATATTTACTCAAAAACTGTCATATTTACATAAACAATGTAAACTACCAAAATATATACCGAAATCATTATATATTAATTCCCTTGTATGTGACTGTAGGAAGAGAAAGAAGCTATCTACCTTATCTTCCCAGCCAGATAATTTCAAAAAATAACCTGCAATCTAACCTGATATGAGTTTGAGACAATCATATCTATTGAATAAAGCATGTGCTTCAATTGATGACATTGATGTAAAATATCCAGTGTAACACTGATATCTAAAATACATGTAATGAAATTGTTGACTGTATCGAGAAATATTCACCTTCAGAAAATAAACCTTACTAATGCTGTACTCATATTATTAGGATGAACATATTGAACAGCTATATACTATGCAAAATGTAATCAAACTGACTAAGATAATAAATACCTATTGTCAAAAACATTTAAATATAAACTGTGAAATGAAAATAAAGAACCAACTAAAAAAGCATTGCATTTGTCATAAAGTTATTAGAATTACATAGTATAGAGGAACTCAAATTAAGATAAATATATTCGCAAAACAAAAGGAGAAGATATGCAACTAGTTAAAAGTAATGAAGTGGTTAAGTATATATAGGAAAAGATATATATAAACATGTATTTGGTAGGTGAGATGAGTAAACCAATATGTATATATAGCAAAAGAGATTCATTTAGTGAAGAAATTGCAATAGGGTATGAAAATATACAAAAAATCAAAAGAATGAGAAGTATAAGTTAGAAGTAAGGAATAAATAACTTGATACAAGATTGAGTTTCAGACTTCATATTCCTCACCAAATGCCTGCCAACACCAATCCCATTATACTAGCAAATTTTAAGAGTATAAATGTAATACTCAATATCTGTCCAATCTGAAGGCCCTTATTCCTTCCCCCTTATCCTAGGCTTTGTCCAGATTTCCCCCACTAAGAGACCGAGAGATATGAATTACCCCATTACAGTCGAACCTCCTTTTAAAAACAATTATTTGCCTGTAATGCAGATGACCCTTGCCGTCTAATGTGTCTTTTAATTAAAACTGACATGTCACACAATGAGCTCCTTGAACAGTAAAGTTGCAAAGATATATATGTTTTATCTGAAACCCAACCAAGATTATTTATTTGCATGACATAGATAACAAACAACTCATTATTCAGATGAGTTATCTCTTAAAACTGTCTTACGTTACCAAGTTATAACTTCTTGACAAAGAAGTCTGAATACACAAAATATAAACCATCCTATTAGTAAAAGATAAAATATCATAAAACAAAGAAAATGCATTTTCAAGTCAGCACCATTTTCAGGACAACCAAGAAAAATTGTTATATTCCAAAGCCACTAAATTTGACCATTTACAAATTATATAGCATTATACGTATGTAAATGAGGAAACACCTAACAGAGAAAATTCTAGGTCACTGTAGTCATCTAGATTATCAATCACTACTAATTTACAATAAAATTGATGTGTAGAGTTCAACAAAGAACCATATTTCAGCTTAATTGAAAACATCAACATTGTATCTTATCATAAAAGCTTGGAAGCAATTTAGAGAGGTAGATGCAAACCAAATCATTACCCTTTATTCTTATTAAATCAATAAAATAACTGCAAAATTGTGAATGCATGTTTTGCATCAAGAAAACATAAAAGCAATTATGGTCAAACTAGTTAGGTAGGGGAAAACTGCCAGAATCTGTAAATGAAATTGAAACAGAGAAAATAAAGCATGAAAAAACAGGTAGAAAAATGAATTAAAATGAAGAAAAAATTAATTACAACACTCTATACCAGCACTGCATATGCATTTAACCCAAATAACTAGGTATATATGATATGGCAACAATCAACATCCAGTACTAATAGAGAAATTAAGGTTAAAACAGCCAACTATGTGCACATTAAAACAGACATTTAAATGTGATGCAAGTACAAAACAAATAACTAAACATTAACTATTAGATACCCTTTTTATAGCATCCAACTAAATGTAAAGGATATCATGCTTACATGAAAAGCATAACTTATTTCTGTAACTTCTTCTTTCTTCCCTTTTCCTTTATCAGATCCTTTTTCTGACATCTATCCTGCTGATTTTCAGATTTCTTGTAACCGGAAGCAGAGATGAAAATATGTAAGATGAGAAAACGAATACTACGAACTTCATTATACATTTAAAGTAAATAGAAGTGAGGAAACCCCTTCTCAGGTGTTGCGCTGATCAGTACTTCCTATAGAGAATTGTCTCTTGTGGTGATGTCATCGGCAAGCTTCGCATTGCTGAGAATGCAATGCAGATAGCTGGGAGAGCTTTCAAGCTGAAAAGAAGTTATTTTTTAAAAATTGGAGTTGTCTCGCGCATTAGGAGTGCGAGGTAAGTAAGGAGAAGATTGTCTTTGAGTTTTAAATCAGCGGGAACTAAACAGCACAGGAAAAAAACTTTTGTAGGGTATCCCCATAGAAATGAATGACAGCTTGAATTTCAAAGCCAAATGACTGGCTCATCACAGCAGGAACGTCAATGCATTCAAAGACACAAAACAACATCCTCTCGAAATGCAGACCTCAATTACATTACATAAAGATGTCAAATAACATTTTTAAAGTAAAATATTAAAGATTATATGTCATCTCACCAAAAAAACAACAACATATATCTCAACAACCTGATATATATGAGACATCACTACAAAAATAAAGAGTGCAATGCATATTTGTCACTACATTATATGAAGTTTACACAACTGACTGATAATACTGTAAAGCCAACCATTAAGGTCACTACTGGCCATCATATGCATATCTAGCAAAGAAGAAGGGAGTTATCATAAAAGTGTGATATTATATCCTATATATTTACCTGAAAATTCACAAGCCAGAACAACAAAAAATATATAAATAAAAATATAAAAAATATATAATCTGTTAGAAAGAAAAGGGAAGGGAAACGGTTTGTTTTGCAATGTGCCCCTCCCCACTATACTTTTTCACCACATTTTGCCTTGTATTGTAAGATATTGTATGTGTAGATGTGTAATATTAGTAGAATTATGTATGTAAAAAGTATTAAAGAAATTAATATCATTTTAGTTGTATTATAATGCATGTAATGATATTATGATTATTAGAGATTAGGCTTATTTGTTTAAAAGGAAAATTGAAAAAGAAAATATTCTATATATAAAATGAGGAAAATGAAAATTAGCAATATATGTAGTGTCAGGCTGCATTAAGGTATGAATGCTAAATTGTAAGCAAACACTATATATGAAAAAAGTTTTTACCTTAAAAGAATAACATAACAAAACATATTTGATGATGATATAAAGTCCATAATGTTAGTATAGCATAAAATAAATTAAGTTATAAATCATTTTTTTCCAGTCTTTTTTGTTTTTCAGTAGTTTTCCATGCAGTATTTGAAGCCATTCTTTTAAGAGAAGGATTAGCCCATTCCATTTCTTCTATTCTTTCTAGTAATTTGTGGTTTCTAACAAAAACCAGAGAAGCATCAAGTTCCTCAAACACAGAAGGAAATCTTTAACCTCGCAGGAAACAGGAGATGGGTTTTTATCTGCACCTTTTTCAATTCTTTAATCAAAGGTAAAAAAAAACATTTCTCTTAGCAATTACCATTGTTCAGTAGTCATTGTCAAATGGATGATTGACTCATTATATTCTAAAGGAGATTTTGACCAGGCAGATTTTAAAAGTAGTTCTTTATATGAAGACAAGAGAAATTTAACTATGACAGATCTTGGTTGTTTCCTATTACTGCTGTTTGCTGTTGTTAATGACCGGTGGGCGCTTTCTTTTTCAAATGACATAGCCTCAGGTAGATTTAATGTTTTTGGTAACCAGGTATTGAGAAAGCTTGACAAATTGTTTCCTTCTATATTTTCCGGAAGACCAAAACTCCTGATGTTATTCTGGTGTGATCTGTTCTTTAAATCATCCAGTTTATGTTGTAAAACAGTAAAAATTCTATGTTGTTTTCATTTTCCATTAATCTGCCATCAAAATCTGTCAGAGACTCTTCAATACTAGTTATTTGGATTGTTTGTTGTTTTAAATCCTAATGAAGCATGTCCATCAGTTTAATAGCTTTTTCTTTAAAATTGTCAATTATTGCATCAGTCATGTCAATCATTGTAGTAAGATCTTGAATATTGGTTATTAGAGTTTGCAGTTCCTTTTTTAGGCTGGAATCCTGGTTGCCTGTCTTTGTAAAGCTCATGATGAAATTCTTTCAGATGAGAGATATTTATCCTGAAGAAAATTGACTGGAAAATAAGTCCACTTAAGATTTCTAAGTAGATATTTCTGTAGAAGATGTTAAATACTACCAAATTATGTAGAAAAAATGCAAATTTTAAGATATAAGATAAATTTCCAGTGAAAGAATAATTCCTTTAGTGGAGCTAGTGAAAACTGCTGCTACACAGAGCCCATGCTGGCCACGCCCCCTGCACAACCTTTCAGTACTTTCCCAAGAATGTTATCAGGGCCAGCAGCCTTCCTGGGGTTCACTTTCCTCAGTTGATTCCTTACATCCAAAGCAATGAAGTTGAGTACTGCCTCCTTTTGGTCATTGAGAAGCTTTACAGCCTCCAGGTTGTTTTTCTCTCTTCAAACCTGCCATAGAATGCATTTAGACTGTCCAGAAATTCAGTGCTATCATCGCACTGAGCTGACTTGGTCTTGTAGTCAGCTGTTGAATACCATCTCACAGGCATCTTGAGTCTTTTGCATCGTCAAAGCATCCTTGTATCCTCTTTCCATACTCCCTCTTTGCCTCCTTGATACCCTTTTAGATTAGCCCTTGCCACATTTAGATATTTCTTATCCTTTGCAGTGAAACCAGTGTTTCTTGCCCTCAGCAACTCATACACCTTACTGTTTAGCCATGGTTTTTGATTGGCTCTTACTTTAATATTTTTGATGTCCATTACATCCTCCTTGCATTTGGATATGTAAGCCATAGTTGTCTCAGTATATTCATCTATGTTCACCAGATTATTCAATACCTATTTATACCTTACACCTCCTTACTCTCCCTTTTTTATTTACTTCCTTACGTCTATCAAATATCTCTCCCTGGCTGAAGCCTCCTTTGCTCCAACTTTGTATTGCGATTTTTATTTGCATTATACTAACTTACCTTTAATTTCTCTATAAACTGGCTAAAATTTCTCTAAATATTAAATCATTGTCATATAAATTGCATCTATTCTTAACCAATGTTTTCATATTATGTTTAATTTGGTATAGTTATTTAAGTTGTAGTTGATTTTTTTTTTATTTTTAAAGATTGCAAAATTATTGTCCTTAAAATGTTTTGTAATGTGTAATACTTTGGAGCTTTACTCCCTGGGCCTCTGCTGAAAATTGGCCCCTACCCAGTCAGACTTTCCCAGTAATTAAATGTCAGTAAATATACAGACATCTTTCTATGTGTGTGTATATATATATATATATATATATATATATATATATATATATATATATATATATATATATATATATATATATATATATATATATATATATATATATATATTGTGTGTGTGTGTATGTTATATATATAGGTCGCCTTTGAATGGTCGACAGTTTCTTTGGCAGTAAAGGATTCTTGGGTGAGTCTTTGAAGAAGTTGGAGAGAGGGGGCAGAACAAATTAGTGTGGACTCATCGGTGTATTGGCCAGGACTGGCATGGAGGGTGGCTTTGTGAAGGTCATTGATAAATATGGTGAAGAGGAGAGGTCCAAGGATGGATCCTTTGAGACACCAAAGGTAACAGGGAGACAAGAGTATAAAGAGTTTTGCCATTTTACAGCTTGTTGCTGGTTAGTTACATAGTTTGTAATTATAAAGAAAAAAATCTCATGCTTTTCTACTGCAAAGTCCATATTTGGTATTTATTTTTTTCCAGAAAAATGTAAATTCAGTGTCCCAAGTGATCAATGCCACAGATGCCAAATTTCTTCAGATGTATAATTTGGGAAAAAATACATTTTAATTAGTGAAAATGTACATATTGATGAAAATGCTTTTGCTGAGTGGCAAACATACTCATAGCTTCAGGTCTGAAGATAAGCCAGTCATACAACAATGACCTGAAACTCGGACATTTCCTTATATATGAAATGAGCCTTGTAGTAATCTAAGTAAAACTATTAACTGTAACGATATGCAGAAAGGAAAGAACATGGGTTACATTTGTGCAATACAGATGAGTTTTCTGAAGGTTCCTCATTACAGATGTCCTGTGTTTTACAGTTAGGATACTTTATGTCTGAGAGTGATAAAACCAGCAGGTATTTTTATACACTGGACACAGTTCACTCAGTCCAGACTCTTATGACCTTTTTTTTTGACAGGTTAAATGTGAGGTCCAAAACATTGATAAGTAGTCTGTTTTCACTACGACAAATGCACTGAGTTTGCACTGTAGTTGAGTTCTGAATACTGCTATTGTTATATAATATATATGGTCTTTCAAAAGGCTGAACATATACATTAGATGTTTTGTTAGTACTCACTTGAGAAAATCATCGCCTTTGTAAACCAAAGCAATAAAAATGTACATTGCATTCTGGGGAGTCCCTTATGTTATTTTTAAATTATTCATTTCTAGCATTTAAGGAAGACATACATGAACATGTCAGCACTGTGGAGATTCTTCTACTGCATGGCAGCCATTTTTGCAAGCAAACCACCCACACCTACATTACAACTAGATTTATTTTCTAGTTTATTGGTGAGTATCAAAATTGCTCAGACTTTTCATTAAAAAATAAGCAAAATAAATGTGCAAATCAGCCAATATTAATTAAGTTGGTGGTATGGTAATACTTAATGTTCAGAAAAAGCATGAATTTAGAGCAGAGAAATTGTTTGATATTTGGATACATGGCTGCTACAACCTAGAAACAGAAATTATCTGACTTAGATAAAGGTTAAACTAAACAGATGAAAATAAATGGTTCAATGAGTGATAACAAAACAGATTACTTCATGCAGACTATAATTTTTACTGTTAGTAGAAAGTTAAGTGAATATCCATTTTTAGATGGTTGCATAAAGATCAAATTAGCAATATCTCTGAGACATCAGTACCATTAAGGCTGCTAATACTTATTTGTAGGGATGAATGAGATATTTGACAGTTTCTAGATCTTTACTGCGAAGCCATCATTTGTCCATATCTCCCATTTTGTTGTAGGTTTTATGAACCAACACACATGTAATATATTATCCTGAATTGACATTATTATTAGCTCTTGTTTTTGGTACAAAGGTTCATAGGTAAGTACTAGTCTAGCTGCCCTTGTGGGCCATTTAAAGCCTAGCCGCCTTCCATTTTTGAGCTCAAAATAACCTATCCCAGTTGGATAGAGATTGGCATTACCCATCCCATGGTCAATAATTATATATTATCTCTAATGAGCATAACTGGGATCGTACTATAGATACTTTGATGGGACCCATGCATGTGATAAAGGATTTAGGAGCAGCTTCTTTCCATTAGTATTACAGGGGCAGTTCTGGGGTAATTTTCTGTTTCCCATCCATAAATCCAAGTCATGCTTGAATATGAACAGGAATGAAAGTTGGTTTATTTGGATGAGGAGTCCATTCCCGAGCAGTGTTATCCTATGTGAGATATACCTTTCTCTCCAAACTATTCTGTTTATGTTGCAGAAGAGGTTCAGATTGCTAAACTGGGTATTTCAGATGCAATTTGACTTGCTGATGCACAGGAAATCCATCCATATTGGGTCAAAGGATGTTTTGTATGCCAGACACAGATCGTTTATTAGTAGTCTGTAGGATACTGAGTATATTAACAAGGCTTTGAGCTGGTCCATGTAGGCATGTTGTTTAGGTCTTGTATCCTTTTAGTAAGGTATCTCTGTGGGCATTCCAGCTGTTGTATGTGTCTGCACAGATACATGCCAAAGAAGACATTATATTCAATGAGTGGTCTAATGAAGGCTGAGTAAAGGGGGAAAATGACATCCTTATATCTAGACATATTCCCTTTCTTTATATGGCAGTACAAGACAGAAGGACTTTCTTACAACAATGGATGCATATTAATCAAAATTCAGGTCACTGTCCACATAAGTTCCCAAATCCTGAACAACAAGATCAACTCTTAGGAGAGTATTGTTACCTCCCATCACAAACCAGAAAACACATAAAACACAAAATCAGTGTGCCGCACAATCACAGCCCTTAAGGCAAAATAACATACCTAACACACTAGTAATAGGCAACTGTATAGTCACGCACACTGACGTCCCACTCACTAGGCTGGACAAGGAGAAGGTTACTGTTAGCTGCCTGTCGGGAGCCAGAATCCACCACATAACACAAGCACTCAGGTCACTCCAGAACAAGTACAAATATGACTCTGTCATTGTTCATGTTGGTGTGAATGACCTGAGACATACCTCCCTAGACTACATGAAAAGAGACATGGAAGAGCTCTCTGATCATGTAGGTCAGGTGGGTATGACCCTGACCCTGAGAAGCATCCTGTCCTCACCAAGAATTATACCACAGTATAAAGAAAAAAATTATCAATTTCAACAAATGGCTAAGCTTCTGGTGTCATTCAAAGGGGATCTAGTGTCTGTCAGCCTGGGACGACATGCTCGACAGGCCTCATTGCTTCACAAGAGACGGCTTACACCTGTCACCCCTAGACTTTCAAATACTGGCCAAGGCTCTTCCTGCCCCCATAGTGTCTTTTTTTAGGCAAGGCTCAAAAGTCAAACCCACCTCTGTAAACAGCACAAATAAAAAAATGAGGGTTATGCTACTCAACGCCAGGAGTTTAAATCTCAAAATGCATGTGCTCGAAGCACTCCTCAGTATGGAGAATGTCGACATCTGTGCAGTAACTGAAACCTGGTTCAAGGCTCCACAGAGCACCCCAGCACTACTGGGCTACAACTCATACCACACATTTCGGCCACAGAACATGAACCAAAACACAAAAGGAGGGGGGGTGTATCCATATTCATCAAGGATACCTACACCTCCAGGTTAGTGGCGCAGCATGATACCTCCAAGATCATCCATGTGCAACTAACATCAGGCAAATCTGCAATGCAAATTGTGGCCTGCTACAGATCACCCTCCATGACCCAGGACCACCACTCTGCTTTTCTGGAGACACTGGAAAACATGAAGGTCCTACCAAACACCCTGATATTGGGCGATTTCAATTACCCTACCATTAACTGGGAAAACTACTCAAGTACAAACTCCCAGGTCCAGCGCTTCCTGGAATTTATCAACTCAAATGCCCTAGATCAACTGGTAAACTCCCCTACCAGAGGTGAAAACATATTGGACCTGGTCATCACCAACATGGGTGACAGGTGTTCCACACCAGAGGTCAACCCATGACTGGTTAGATCAGACCATAAACTAATCACTCTGGATGTCCACACCGCACCACCCAACTAAGGAAACCACAGTAAAAAAACTTTTCTAAAGCAAACATCACCTTACTTAAGACAGAGGTGGTAAGTTTCACAACCCCCATGCTAAAGGACAATGCTGCACAAGATGCAGAAACCTTTACAAATGCACTCTATGAGCACCTACAAGGATGCATGGATCGTGCCATCCCTAGCAAAACCAAGACTCACTCCCCTAAGAGAAGGAAACCAGTCTGGTGGACCCTTGTCATAAACAGGCTATACAATAGAAGGAGGAAACTAGTTCAGAAAAAAAGCAAATCCCTAGAAGGAAAGACATTCCTGATCAGTATCAGTAAGAAACTAAGGTCCCTCATAAAATCCTCCAAGGCTAACTTCAAAAGAAAAATAGCCAAGGATTTGGAAGATAACCACAAAGCCTTCTTTAGCTATGTCAAGAATCTAAGTGGCAACTCACAGATACTCTGAGCTAGTGCAAAATAGCACAAAATATACTGAACCCACTGATATTGCCAACATCCTGGCAGATAGATTCAGTGCAAACTTCACCCCCCTGTCACCCCCAAAAGGGCCCACAACAATACCGGAAAAGTGTAGTGTCCCAGAAATCACAGATGCACAGGTGAAAACAGCCCTTTCAAAAGCCAAAAGCACAGCATCAATGGGGCCAGATGGTGTCCCAGGCTGCGTCTTGCATGAACTACAGAACAAACTATCCCCCCACCTAAACACACTGTTCAACCTCAGCCTCTCCCCAGGCTACATGCCCATAGAATGGCGCACAGCAATGGCTATTCTGCTCCACAAAGGAGGGGCCACAACTGACCCTGGTAACTATTGCCCCATAAGCCTGACTAGCCTGGTCTGCAAGGCTATGGAGTGCATCATCATGGAACTCATTAACAAAGACATTGGGAACCTCCAAACACTTGACCCAACCCAGTTTGGCTTTGTTAAGGGCAGATCATGCCTACTAAACCTGGTTGACTTCTTTGAGACAGTCATCGAGGCCATAGATGAGGGGAAGGTAGTTCACACAGCCTACCTTGACCTTGCCAAGGCTTTTGTCACCATTCCCCACTCGGGAATTATAGAAAAACTCACCAGCCTGAACATAAACCCCTACGTCACGAGATGGGTTGCCAACTGGCTTACAGACAGAACTCACACGGTAAGAATAGTGGGCTCCAGGTCCGACTCTAAACCAGTCACAACTGATGTCCCACAAGGCTCGGTCCTGGGACCCCTACTGTTCGGCATATATTTCTCAGAAGTACAGGCAAACACAGGAGGACTATGGCTAACCAAGTTCACCGATGACTGCAAACTGGGAGCTATAATTGACTCACCGGCTGACACAGACATTCTCCAAAAGGGCCTTACTGAGACGGACACCTGGTGTCAAAGTCATGGTCTCAAGCTAAATGCCAAAAAATGCATAGTCATCCCATTTTGGAAAAACAAAACACCCATGAATTACCACATAGGTGGCAGCCCCCTTAATACAGAAGAGGTAATAAGAGATCTGGGGACCCAGGTAGATAGTAATCTCTCCTTTGACAATCATATTGCCAAAGTAGTTAGGAAATCCTTCTATGTAGCCCATCTAATTAATAAAGGGTTTGCATCTAGAAATAAAGAGGTTATAGTGCCCCTCTACTCATCACTCATCAGACCCATCATAGAGTACAATGCCCCATTTGGGATGTACCTCACAAGAAACTTCCAACAGCTGGAAAGACCACAAAAGTACCTCACCAAGAGGATTACTGGTCTCAAACATATGTCCTATGCAGCCCGACTGGAAAATCTCCAGCTGTACTCAGTGGCATATCACTTACTCAGAGGTGATCTCTGCCTGACTTACAAAGCCATGTCCAACTCAGAATTGATGGACATGCTCCACCTAAAGAAATCCAAGTCACTGCGAGCCACTCGCTCTAGTGAGCTAAACCTCACCACAACAGTAAATAGAACATGCTGGAGGGATAGATTCCTGTCACAGAGACTCCCCATGCTTTGGAACAAAATTCCTAACTACATTAGGCAGAGCCCCTCACTAACACTCTTCAAAAGAAACCTTGACGAGTGGATGGGTAACAGAAAATACACCCCTGGGATCACTTCATTGGCTCTTCTTGACAGAGGCTCAGTTAATTAATCAGTGGGGCGGTGAAAGCTGACACACTCTGGCTAGGCTTGTAAATGTCCTCGGGCAAATAGCCTAGTACCTACCTATGAACCTATGGTAGTTCCCTGGGATAGAAGGCTTCCCAAAGGATACAATAATTTATTTTTTGGCATTTAGTTTTAGTTCATGATTTTGGCATCAGTTATTAGTTTGGGACAAACCTTCCTGCAGGATGGCTATTTCATTTAGGGATTCAATGACTGCTCCTAGCTTGCAGTCATCTAAAAACTTAGTCAGGTAGAGCTCTTTGGTATTTGGCTTTCACTTTAGGAAAGTAGATGCCAAACAGGAGAGATCCCAGCACAGAACTGCAGGGGACCCCACTGGTGACCAGTCTCTTGTGGAGGTAACTTCCCCTATTTTGATTTTCTGTGTCCTATCTGTGAGCCAGTTAGCAATCCAACAGTTGACATAGGAGTTTATTTAGCGTTTCTACTATGCCTGAGTGGAGAATTGCATTAAAAGCTTTGGCCAGGTCATGGAATGAGGTGTGTACCATTTTGCCTTTATCCCTTGATTTGGTGACCTTTTCAAAAAATTCATTATGTTGAGTAAGCATGAACTGCACTTGCAGAAGTCAGACTGAGATGGGTCTAGTGTTTGGAGGTTCCTTATGTCCTGATTGATTAGTTCAATGATAAGTCTTTCCGTGGCTTTGCATTATGAGTTTGGTCTGATTTATAGGTCTGCAATTGCCTGGGTCTATGGAAGGTCCTCTCTTTTGCAGAGTAATGACTGTAGCTGTTCTCATTCACCTGGTACAAAACCTGTATGGAGGCTGAGAATGAACAGTGTTGCTATTGTTGTGGCTAAACCATGCTTCATGCTATTTAAGATCTATCTAAGGATATTGTCAGGACCCATCAATGCAGCATTTTTAGCTTTTGATATCACTTTTAGGATTTGGTCTTGTGTGATAGGTTGAGATGAGACAGTTTTGGCTATATCTAGCGGGACAGATGAAGGGGAGAGAGGTATAAAGTTAGATCTAAATTTATCAGCCAGTAGGTTCACTATATCTTCAGCCTCAGTGTAGGTAATATCATTCACAATCAGCTCAATGCATTGCTGCATTGTGCTTCTGAAAGCATGAATATAATTTAAAAATTTCTTGAGATTGCCTTTGGCTTGAATAGCTGTTTTTGACTCAGACTTGGATTTTAAGCTCCTGAGTTATTTGTTTATTTCTGTGGAAAGGGTTTAACATTCTGGGAATTACTCTTTTGTTTTTGATCAAGTAGGTAACACCAACTTGGGGGTAGTGCTGGATGCTGACCGTGGGATGGGCTCCATTTCATCTCAGAGAGCAGCATGCATGTCTCCATCAAGTGATGTTCTAACATAGCTTATGTCAGCAGGCTTACTGACCTCTGACATATTAGTAGGAATTGCCTACTGGTAGAATGAATAAGCAATTTAATCCATGTGACACTCAGTTTGTCTGAGGTATAGGTCTACATCCTTTTCCAAAAGTCTCAGTCATCTGCTGAAGCTGCAGAAGATCCAGAACATGTTCCACGTCAGACACAGCTGAGCAGCAGTGTGTGTGAAGGACTCTGTCTGTGATGGGACAGGACAGCCTATGTGAGAGGGGCCTTCTCTTCTGTCAGGCAATGGCAGCACCATCACTAGACCCACCATGAGCTTTAGCAGTGGATGACTGTAGCAATGTTGAGGCCAACAACAACTTCTACTGGGTGGACTTCAGAGTAGAGACACAAAAGGGGAAAGTTGGCATAAATGTACCATACAGTTTAAATGTAATACAGTATTATAACTAACCACCATACTGTGCTGATAATGTGGCCTTCCCCCTGTAGCAGCTCACCTTCTTAACATAATGCCTTTCACGTGTTGCAAAGTAAAGGTGTACAATAGTATACATAAGAGCTGAAGGTTTATATTCGGTGCACATGAAGAAATACATTTCAGGGGGAAGACATTGCACATCAGCTTTTTATCTGTTTATCTATCTATCTATCTATCTATCTATCTATCTATCTATCTATCTATCTATCTATCTATCTATCTATCTTTGTTGACCAGGAAAGTCCAACTGAGATGAAATGCCCTTTTTCAATTATGTGTTTGGGAGAAAAATTCCACATTTACATTTGTAAGCTTCAAATGTTTACATACATAGGCATTTTTAATATATTTCTTCATTTTTACATCGTAGATAGTATTACATCATGATTTACAACAGAATGCAAACATACATATATAGCTGTTCAGAAAATGCTTGCCAAGGAAAACAATAAAACAAATGGAAAAAGCATTACATTTACATTTAGCTTTGTTATTACAAACTGGTGGTAAAATGTGAATGAGAAAATAACTAGGAACAGACAGGACAGGAAACAGAAGCTAAGAGCAGAGATGAAAGAACCAGGTATGTTATAGATACTATTTTAGTAGGCTTTTAAATCATTCTCTGTTTTAGCTGTAATAGAATGGAGTTGCATTGTTCTGTAATGTAATAAGAATAGAGTGAGTTTCCTGCAGAGTTTTTTGATTTACTTACAGCTATGAGGGATTTGTTATTGGAGTGTATTGTTCTGCTACTACTATGTGGTTGCAATATCTGTTTTCAGAGCGAAGCAGCTGTCTGGATTTTGGAAAAGTTGAGGGCTGTAGTGTGATGAGAGTAGGTTACCTGATTAGGGAGTTCTAGTCAGTATAGGTCCTTCAGGACTGTACAGTGATGGGATTTGTTGGGCGAATATGCAGCAAACATAGCTGTTTTGTTATAATGTTTCAACTTTATGCACAAGGGTAATATTAAAATTTGTGAAAATAAGGGATGCATACAAAAGAGTTGGGAATAGGTAAGTGGATGCTATGGATCTTCTTGTGAATAGTATAAGATATTGCTTTGCTCTGTATAGGGAACCTAGTTTCTTGTGGGTTTTTTTGATAGTTTTAATAATATGTTGGCCATATTTGAGCGTGTTTTACTGGAAAGGCTCACCCAGACTCTGCCACAGTTTGCTGTGAGGGAAAGGTTAGTTTGTTTTTTATTTCTTGTATTTTGTATTACTTTATTGCCTTTTTCTATTTTGTATACAGTGATTTGTTTTCTTTGCAAAATGTTTTACTTGTATTCTGCTTTTAATTGCATATTAAAACTTGAAAAGAGACCACAGATCTGTCTCTTGTGAACCAGACAGAATTTTTTCCTACCCTCATGCCCTGTTAGTGTTGTGTTCTTAAACCCCACTGTCTTTCTAATTGCTTGCCCCTTATGTTAATTTGACCATATATCTTGTTCCCTCTCTCCTTTCACTGGCTGGTGTGAGTAAGAACAAGATTATCATTTTGTGAAATCACTCCCCTTCAACTATTTAAATTTATTGGCCATCCTACTGTATTCCATAGTACCAGAATATAAAAGTTCCCACCCCCTTTCACTCTATCTCTCTCCACTAAAACTTAACTTTTTAGACAGCTAAAATTTAAGTTACCCACTTTCATATCTAACTGCTTAGTGCACACTACAGTATTTAGGATAAACCATTTTTTCATCTTACTTTTAAGCATCTATTGCAAGACCTCCAGTTATTGGAGAGCCCACATTCTGCCTCTCAGTAGTCATCTTGGGATTAGTGCTTCTGTTTTCTCCTGGTGAGAGAAGGAGTACAGGGACATTATTTTCTGGAGACTGCATTTCACCAGAAAGCCTAATAACTGCTTTATAGGTGACAGCTTGAAATCTGTGCTTATATTCTGATCCTGGTAAGAAAAGGAGCAGAGTGCATTGATTCCTGACTGTTTCTGGTTGGAGAGTGAGTGTCTGTGCTTAATGTACCTGACTGGTCTGGTTGCTATTCAAAGCATCTACCAGAAAAAGGCTACAAGCCTACACACCCTTGTATCATCTAGGACAAGGCTGTGGATCACCAAACAGGCTGTGGTCTGCTTCCCTTCTTGCAATTGGTGCTAACATTTTGCTTCTGGTGAGAGAAGAAGCAAAGGAGCATTGAATCCCAACAGAGCGAAGCGGTGGTGAGACTAGCATTAGTAGTAGCCAGGCAGTAGCCATTCATGCAACTCCCCTCTTTTCTTCATTCTTGACAAACTAATTCTTTTGTTTTCAGTAATTACTGCTTGATTTGTTTCTAACTTCAGAATATCTTCCTAAATACTTCATCCTTAAATTTTCTAGGTCTACATGTTAGTTTCCCCTCAAGTGATTGGCAGTGCTCTGTACAGACTCAGACACCTTGAGTGACATTTTTCCTGTAAAAGCACAACTGAAATTTCTCCAATACCTAGCTGCACACAGGACAACTAGTTTGCAGTGACAAGCACTGTCCACATAGTTGCAAACCAGGTAGTCCTGACAGTGATTGATATTCCCACTCAGACTGTCTAATCAATAAAAAGAGTCTGTTGCCATGGATATGAAATTTCCTACTGTCTCTGTTACCAGCTTGGTGGATATGGGCATCCTGAGGCAATGTACAAATTGCCTCATGTTTACTGCCAGCCAGTTAATTCTCAAACAAACTGATATGGTATGTGAGAGATGTATTTACACAATGTCACTGGAGGCAAAGCTCTCACATAAAAGTACTCCTAATGTCAATAAGGTTGTCAGTAGCACACACGCCGCACCTATCACCCACAATTCCAAGCAGACATATAGACCCACATTTGCTGAGGCAGTTACATGTAACCTTCCTAAACCACAAAGACCTCCTAGATGAAGTACACATAACAAATACCCTCAGCAGCCCCAAATGTGCTCTTTCAAAACAACACCCACATCAACACATAGAGCTAATTCTCATGGAGCCTCTACCTCTAAGGTCATAAGGCAAGTCACCAAGCAATACAACATTCTAGTCATTGGAGACTCCATCGTGAAACACATTGATGTCCCTCTCACCAGGCTGAGTAAGGAGAAAGTTACGGTCAATTGCTTATCAGGGGCTAGGCTCTGCCACATTACGCATGCACTCAGGTCATTGGACCACAATTACCAATATGACTCAGTCATATTCCATGTGGGAGTAAATGACCGGAGAGGTACCTCCCTAGACTATATGAAGAGATACATCATGGAGATCTGGGAATATGTGTCTCAGGCTGGTATGAGCCTAGCATTGAGCAGCATTTTACCTTCTCCAAGGATGATGCCACAATATTAACAAAAGATGATTGACTTTAATAATTGGCTTAGTTTCTGGTGTCATTCCAAGGGGGTGCAATAGTTGGCAGCATGGAAGGAGATGGTCAACAGACCACACTGCTTTGCCAGGAATGGTCTGCACCTCTCATCCTCTAGGCTTTCGAATATTGGCTAAAACTTTGTCTTCCCCATAGTGCCTTTTTTAGGCAGTGACAGACTGAAAGTACTTCCGACATAGCAAATCAAAACCAAGAAAATCTAAAGGTATTACTGCTTAATGATAGGAGCCTAAAAAAATCCTCTCCCTAGAAGCTCTCTTTACTGTAGAGAATGCTGATGTCTGTGTGGTCACTGAGACATGGTTTAAAGCTACTGAGAGCACACCAACAGTGCAAGGTTATAATGCCTTCCACACATTTAGGCCAGCTACTTCACAGGCAGGGACTAAAGGTATTGGTGTGGTGTCTCTTTTTACATCAAAAATAAATAGTCTTCAAGGCTGGTCAAACAGGACAATGCACTTGAGCTGCTCCATGTTCAAATCACTATAGATAAAATCCAATACCACTTCCTTGCAAGCTACAGGTCCCCCTCAGTGACCCAGGAAACCCATACCATGTATTTAAACTTATTAAAAACACTAACCATCCAACCCAATACCATATTCATGGGTGACTTTAATTACCCCACTAGTACCTGGGAATCCTGTACAACACCAAACATACATCCACAGAGATTCCTGGATTTTGTAAACACAAACTCCCTGGACCAGATAGTCAATACACCAACCAGGGATGCAACCATACTGGATCTGGTCCTCACTAATATGGGAAACTGCTGCACACCCCCTACTGTAATGCCTTTCCTGGTACCACAACATGGTCTCCTTTGAAGTAAAAATAAAACCTGGACCCCCAGCTAAACCTGGAATATTCAGGAACTATTCTAAAGCTAAATTCCTGCTATTCAGTGAGAACCTGGGAAAATGTCAAGCCCCCATAAACCTTGAGAACACTTCTGCCTATGCAGAACTGTTCACAGAAACCCTGTACAAGCATGTTAATAGCTGCATAGAGGCAGCTGTACCCACCAGGAAGAAGTACAGAACTTCAAAATTAAGCTACCATGGTGGAATCACAAAATCAATCAGCTGTATAGCAGGAGGAAGAAAATCATGGCAAAATGTAGGAGGTAAAGCACCCAGCAGGATAAAAGCACTCTCATCAAACTAAACAAAAAACTAAGAAGACAAATAAAGTCTACCAAAGCCAAATATGAGGTAACTTTGGCCTCCCAGACCAAGGACAACCACAAAGCATTCTTTAGCTATGTCCACAACCTCAAAGGCATTACACAATTGTGTGCAGAGCTCATAATACATGGAGCCACCTATACTCAGCCAGAAGATATAGCAAACGTCTTGGCTGATAAATTCAGCTCCAACTTTACTCCTCTCTCCACCTCAACCTTCCCTCAGGAAATACCATCAAATATAATTCTGCCTACTATCACCAGGGAACAGGTCCTTAATGCTCTCGCTAAGACCAAGAACACTGCATCAATGGGCTCAGACAATGGATGCTTTCTAAATAGCATGAAACATGACCTATCAGGGCCTCTTGAATTACTATTTAACTGTAGCCTCTGATCAGGCTTTGTGCCTCATGAATGGAGAAAGGCAACAGTCATCCCTCTGCACAGAGGTGGGTCATCTACAGACCCTGGAAACTACAGACCCATAAGTCTCACTAGTCTTATATGTAAAGCCATGGAAAGAATTATCATGGAGATGATCAATAGAGATATAGTAAACTTACAGACACTGGACCCAACCCATTTTGTTTTCGTCAAGAGCAGATCATGCCTACTCAACCTGGTGGACTTCTTTGAGATGGTCACCAAAGCAATGGATGAGGGCAAAATCATTCACACTGCCTACCTTGACCTGGCCAAGGCATTTGACACAATACCCCACCTGGGCATTGTTGACAAACTCAAGAGGTTAGGTACAAACCTGTATGTCACCCAGTGGATAGCCAACTGGCTCACAGACAAGACCCAGGAAGTTAGAATTGGGAGTCCACCTCTACAAAGAGGCCAGTCACAAGTGGAGTCCCTCAGGGATCAGTCCTTGGACCGCTCCTTTTTGGCATTTACTTCTCAGAAGTCAAGGCCAGTGTCAGTGGTCTCTGGCTGACTAAATTTGCAGATGATTGCAAATTGGGAGCTGTCATTGAATCTCACACTGACACAAATGTTCAACAGGGAGGGGCTGACAGAGACAAACAACTGGTGTCAGAGCCATGGACTAAACCTAAATGCCAAGAAATGCATAATAGTATAATTTGGGAAGTCATCCATCCCTGGTAACTATCATATTGACAACACATCCCTTAGAGTTGATCCAGTGGTCAGGGGCTTAGGGACACACATAGGTAGTAATCTGGCCTTTAATTACCATGTGTCTACAGTGGTGAGGAGATCATTCTATGCTGCACAACTTATAAACAAAGGTATGGCATCTAAGTCCAAGGAAGTCATTGTTCCACTATATTCGGCATTCATCAGACCTAGCATTAAGTACAATGCCCCCTTTGGTATGTACCTAACCAGGCATATCCAACAACTGGAATGTCCACAGAGGTTCCTCACTAAAAGAATACAGGGTGTAAGTAATATGTCCTATGCAGACTACCTCAAGCCCCTATCCATATATTCTGTCTCCTACAGGCTTTTGAGGGGAGATCTATGCCTGGCATACAGGGCATTGTCAGACCCCACTCTGATGGACCTCCTGCATATCAACAAAAAAAAACAGCCCCAGAATTACCTGTTCTAAAGACTTAAACCTTGCCTGTGATATAAATAGGACCAGCTGGAGATATAGGTATGTATCCCAGAGACTACCCAGTCTATGGAACAGGCTCCCCATCCATGTGAAGCAGAGTTCCTCCCTAACCCAATTCAAGTGCAATTGGATGGGAAACTGGAAATTCATCCCTGGTTTGGCACCTATGTCTCTAATGGACACAGGTAATCTGTAAATGGTTCATTTCCCAGGCCCATGCCTACACTTATCAAGGGTATCAGAACTTGTCAGAGATATGGGATGCATGGCTAGGCTTAAAACGGCCTCTGTGGTCATTACCCTAGCAAACACCTATTATGAATCCAGGAGTTCTCATATTTTGGCTTCTATCACAGTTTCTATTATAATATTGTCACATGAGACAATATAGAATTTGCATTTTTGATCATTATTTTATTTTGGTAAAAAGAACATGAGTTTGGTCCTTTTTGCATTTAGGAGTAGGTCTACAATTCTTAGCCAGGATTCAACAGATGAAACGGACTCTTGGGATTTTTAGTGTTGGGGAAAAGCAGATGATGGTTGCATCATCTGACTGCTGACTATGCTTGCTTGTTTGGTGGTGATATAGAAAGTTGGCATCTAGGTCCAATGAAGTCATTGTTTCACTGTATTCGGCATTCATCAGACCTGTCATTGAGTACAAAGCCCCCTTTGGTATGTACTTAACTAGGCATATCTAACAACTGGAATGTCCACAGAGTTTTCTCATTAAAAGAATATAGGGCATAAATAACATGTCCTCTTCAGACCGTCTCAAAGCCCTATCCATGTATTCTGTCTCCTACAGGCTGCTGAGTGGAGATCTATGCCTGGCATGTACAAAGCATTGTCATACCCTCTCTGATGTACATCCTGCATATCCACAAAACAAACAACACCAGAATTACTCATTCTAAAGACCTAAACTTGCATCTGATATAAATATGACCTACTGGAGAGACAGGTATGTATCCCAGGGACTACTCCTTCTCTGGAACAGGCTTCCAATCCATGTGAAGCAGAGATTCTTACTAACCCAATTCAAGTGTAACTTGGAAAATTGGAGAGAGAACAGGAAATTCCTCCCTGGTTTGGCACTTATGTCTCTAATGGACACAGGCAGCTTGCAAATGGTTCATGTCCCAGACCCCTGCTTGGAAATGTTTTACCTCTCAAGCTCCTGTTTAGACTTATCAAGGGAACCAAAACTTGTCAAAGACTTGAGCTGCATGGCTAGGCTTAAAAAGGTCCTTGTGGTTATTAGCCTAGTAAACACCTATGAACCTATAAGTGCAAGATGACCAGACTACCAGTATCATAAGACATTGTTTATTTTACTTATTTGTGTTTGTCAGCTAGACAGCTGGGCTGGTCCAAGGATTCTTTTCAGACATGTTCTAAGTGCTGAAGTGCAAAATAGTGCAGAAGGCTGTGGGTTCTATTCCTACACCAAGTAGATCGATAGTTGACACTGCAGTGCAATATAAGGGGGATTCTGCACTCCTGAGTGTGCCATCCTTCGAATGAGATGTTAAACCGAGGTCACTTCTGCTTTAGTTGGTACTAAGAGCAGGGCAAGTTCCCTGATACCCTCTCCAAATTTGTCTTAGTAGTATAAACACCACCCCTTCCCTGAAAAAGGCCACAACCCTTATGGGGCTAACATGGCCAACAAAGGATAAATTAATTAAAAAATACAATTATAATACAAGTCATATAAAATACACTGCAGTACAAAAATGATGCCTGTGTCCTTCTCTGGATGGTTGGATTCCTGTGGTGCAAGATAGTACCCATCCCATGTCACAGCAGATGTCTACATCCTTAAGCAACCTATCATTAAAACAAAGAAACCTATCCTTGTAACTTCTGTGTACAGAAATAGAAAGACCTTTGTCTCCTTTATGCACTATGAAGGAACTCTCCTAGGCAAAGAAGTGGACTCAGCTATAATGCTTCCAAATGCCAGTGATGCTGCTGACTGAGAAGTACACTAATTAGGCAGATTCACACATGGGTGCCTACACACCTGTTCCAGAATCACAAGTAGTGACTTGAGCAGTTCTGTTGTGCAACACATGACTGCTAAGTACTCTCATTCACCTGCATCCTGATATTCTGGACATCCACAGGTATCTTATTTTCAGGCTGCAAGAAAAGACTGTGGTGTTTAAGCATGCAAGAAAGCAATTTAAGTCTTACACAGACTGAAATGACTACTTACTACATAAAGGCATTTAAAGTTGTAGAGTTTGGACTTGTGCCACCATTTTGTTTGAGAGTTAGTGACATAATGCACAAGCTGCTATGTAATGGCAGATGGAATTCTACATTTTGAAAGTTGGTTTGAGTGAAAGCTGAATATCAGGATTTGACTGGTAAGGTGTATCTTTCCAAAGACAACTGTGTGTATAGATACTGCAGGAGACTGATAAAACTGTGTTGAGGTTTGTCAGGTATATTACTGTGGTCTAAGAAAAAGTGCATTGCTCTTATTAAGAACAAGTAAAAGGAAGGCTGTGTTGTTCCAATAAAAACAGCACAAAGACACTAGAACACAGATGTGATGTAATAACTTTTATTGGACCAATATAGGTTTTGTAATTACAAGAGCTTTTGAGCTGGTGTGAGACATTTGTCAGGAGTTATTTCAATTACTGATGTTAGACATAGTGCTTGAATATCCACTTGGGCGTAGAAAGGGAAGTACATCATTTATTTCCAATTGGCTAACAAAAAAAATGAAAAATGTTAGTTTGAAAAAAATGTACCTCAGACTACACCTGAGAGACAGACACTGTCAAGGGGATTCAATAAAGCATACACTGTCATTTTTCACTGTGTGCATATCAGAGCACGATGCACACATGGATGTGAATAGTTTTAGACTCAGTAAACTCCGTGTAGTGGCACACACTCACATGCAAACAGGGAAGCTTCCATGGCATGCAAATTACAGCATAACCATTATGCCAACCTTCCACCCTAGGTTAGTACTAGGCTAAGTGCCCTTCTGGGCCATTTTAAGCCTAGCCAATTAACCCATGTGAGAATCAAACCCCGCACTTTGTGTCTGTAAGGTAAACACCTTAATAAAGTAGCTGAATTGTATGCTAATGAAGCAAATCAACATGGTGGAAAGAGTCAACAATCTGTAAAGCAGCTATGTAGACTCCATGTTCGTGTTGCCCATGTATTCAAAAGTTTTCTGAATACAGCCACAGAAAGGAGTCTACATGAAGTAAAGGTCCATAGATTTGCACAGAACTAACAGTAACATGTAACCCCACATGCATTATGACATCATTAGACATGGTGGATGCTAGAAAATTAGATTAGTAATAGCAACAAATGTTTTTTAAGTGCGATGACATAAATGCAGCATTGGTCCCCACCCCCAAATGAAGAATGTACTCATAACTAATGTAGACAGCTAAAAGTGTAAACCTCATGCAACATAGTAATCATACTGTCATGCAAGTATATGCAGTATGTATCTGACAGAATACAGAGAAATTTAATCCACCCCCCACCTTTCTGCTGTGCAAATATATATATATATATATATATATATATATATATATATATATATATAGGGAACTAATGCCCTCCCTTGAGTGTACAAGATTGGGGTCCTCTTCAGTTTCCCTGCCTACATGGTTACCACCCATTTTGATTCAAGTCAAAACTCATTAGAATTGCTGAACCACAAAAACTTGTAACTGTGTAAGGATATTCACTCAGTGTAGGCACTTCCACAGTGTTCATACTCAATGGATGGCAACAGTCTATGATGATATCAAGGGTGTATGTCAGGTTACACTTACAGAGGTGTACATGTAGGTCTGTGAAGTGTAAAAGTGCATGCAAGCAGTGCACAATTCATAAGTTCTGTTTCATCCTCTTTATTGTTTGTTAAAAATGGCTCATCTATATCTGCTTTAAGTTAAAATTTGTTTTTTAATTCTTGTCATTGTGCGCTGTGGCACTTAGTGCAAACATGGGAAAAGGAGAATGAATGACAGGTTTCTAGGTAGTTGTTCCATAACTGTTTCTGTGTAGTATGTGTATGTGTAGGGAAAGAGTACAGAAGGTCCTGGGTTCTAGTACATACTTTGCAACCTTTCCTTCACTTTTTCAGTAATAACAATATTGCCTGTGCTTACCTTATTCAAGTGTTGGTGCACACCACTGCATACCGTGCAATAATGAGCACCAATGGCGTTGATCTATTCAATAAAGCAACAGGTGTTTTCCATAGGTGCTAACTATAGCATAACCAGGTTACTTTCATTATGGTGGAGATATTCAAAAAGACATAAAGCATCCATGTAGCCTCCATTCTGTTTTTGTCCTGAGTTCTTCAATATCATGGGAGTAGAGACAAAGAAATATTAGCCCTGAAATAAGATCCTGTCAACAGCTGCATTTGCAAGGTAAGTCTTGTAGCTAGAATGTATTCTTTAATAATAGTATGCCATATCCTTGTATTTCTTAACCTGGTGCAGTAATCAAGTAAATAGTGGTGGATTTGTACAGAAAGTACCTTAACACGTGACAGTTTTTAATTGCAGTTTTTGCATGATGAGCTGCATAGTGCAAATAGTAGAAGCAGAGAATAAATACATTTCTGGTTTGGCTATGGTTATCTGGTTTGGACAAAGCATGGTGGACCACCTAGGAAGGAGACAGCCCAAAACAGAAACTGGATACATTCAATGAATACCCTTGACCTTCTTGAAAAAACAGTTTGGAGTACAAATGGTACTGGGTACTATTACAGAGTGTGCTTGTCAGACATTAGCAATGCTATTGCATTTACCCACTGCTTATCTACTTGCAAACAGGTGTAACTTGCATGCATGTACACTTTGTTAACCATCGTGCAAATCCACTGCTCACTGAACTATGGAACTGTATATATCATGCTTTCTTATTTGTGTTTATTGTCCATTTCCTTTGTATGACATAAAGTACATGTGGAAACATTGCAAACTGAGGGCACATTCTAAGTATACATCATATATTCGGGTCTATATCAGAATAATGAAAGCGCATATGTGCGACTACATAAAAGTCAACACATAATACGCAAAACCTGTAAATAGCGAATGGCCACATAATCAAATTTTGTTCTAGTGAAAATATTCACGTGGCTGCTCAGAAAAAAATTGTTTGTTTGTGTCTTTCGGCTTTTCCCGGTTAGGGGTCGCCACAGCGGAACTCCGGTCCGCTAATGATTGGCAGTAGAGTTTTACGTGCTGGCTTGCTGGGCCTAATGCATAACCTTCAATGAAGAAATGCCCATTCATGCATGTCGCCACACAGAAGACGCTCTAACTGAGAATCGAATGGGCAACGTCTAACTGTGAGGCGACAACGGTACTGCAGCACCACCACCGCAGTGGCTGCTCAGAAAAAATAAAAATGAAAAAACATTATCAGGTGGGGGCTTCACCCCCACACCCCCCAATGTGGGGAGCTATGCCCCCCCACCCCTAACTAAATATACCAACTCTGAGATCACACTATAGGGAAGGAAAGGGCAACTCCGTGTAGTTGGCCAACTACCTCCTTGCCCTGTGACATAGTCATCAAATCGCTTAAATGCAGTTTGATGAATATGTGTTGCTCTTTACACGTTCACTCAAAAGCAGTTTTGTGCTTCTAATATAGACCCCATATATTCACAATACATACATGTGTTGCCTCGCCACTAAGCAGTATAACCTTGGGGTCTCAGTATTTTTTTGTACACATATATCAACCACACTACAAAGTGCAATATAGTTTTGTGTGCTCCCTCATGGGCAGGGCCAGTCAGTAGTGATGAGAAGCTTGTTCTGCTAAACTCAAACATCCAGATATGCTCAATAAGGGTATATGTGTTTTACACAGCTAGGCTTCTACACACTCTAGTGCTGTTAAGCTACTGGCCTCATATGAACTTATGAATCTATGTGCCTATGCAGGCCTCCTAACCTGTTGTCTCCCACATCCTCCAAAAGGGTCTCATTGAGACAGATACCCGGTGTCAAAATCATGGCCTCAAGCTAAATGCCAAAAAGTGCATACTCATCCCCTTTGGAAAAAAACAAAGTACCCACAAACTACCGCATAGGTGGTAGTCCCCTAAATCCAGAAGATGTAATAAGGGATCTGGGGACTCAATTAGATAGCAATCTCTCCTTTGATAATCACATTGCCAAAGTGGTTAGAAAATCCTTCTATGTGGCCCACCTAATTACAAAAGGGTTCGCATCCAGATCAAAAGAGGTCATTGTGCCCCTCTACTCATCACTCATCAGAACCATCATAGAGTACAACGCCCCATTTGGGATGTACCTTACAAGACACCTGCAACAGTTGGAAAGACCACAGAAGTACCTCACCAAGAGGATCACTGGCCTCAAACAGATGCCCTATGCAGCTCGACTGAAGAAACTCCAGCTGTACTCGGTTGCATACCGCCTACTCAGAGGTGATCTCTGCCTGACATACAAGGCCATGTCCAACCCAGAATTGATGGATATGCTCCACCTAAAGAAAACCATATCCCCTCGAACCACATGCTCTAGGGATCTAAACCTCACCACAACAATAAATAGAGCGTTCTGGAAGGATAGATTCCTGTCCCAGAGACTTCCCATCCTCTGGAACAAGATTCCAATCTACATTAGGCAGAGCTCCTCTATAACACTCTTCAAGAGAAACCTTGATGAGTGGATGGGAAACAGAAAGTTTACCCCGGGGATCACTTCAGTGGCTGTGCTGGACAGAGGCACAGGGAACTAATCTAATGGGGCGGCGAAAGCCAACACATTCTGGCTAGGCTTATAAATGCATTCTGGCAGATAGCCTAGTACATACCTATGAACATATGGCCTGCTGATGTCATCTATTATGAGTTCACCTGCAGCCATGAAAAAGACAGATTTGTGCCGTGGCGCTTATATAAAGTACTGAGTCCTGTAGTCTGTGTACTTAGATAGGTAGGCATTCTGTTCTCACTGTAGTCAACTGTGTGTGTGCGCGTGCATGTGTGTGCAAGTTTGCATATGCATGTGTGTGTGTGTGTGTGTGTGTGTGTGTGTGTGTGTGTGTGTGTGTGTGTGTGTGTGTGTGTGTGTGTGTGTGTGTGTGTGTGTGTGTGGTTGTCTAGTCAGAAGAGCAAGTGTGTGTCCTGCAGTTACCACCCTAATCCCATTAATTGACAGTATTTTGATACTTGCACCCACCTACACATCCATTTCAGGCAGGCCTCCCTACTTCTCATCACCATCATGCACTGCTGATGTCATCTACTATAAGTTGACCTGCAGCCATGTAAAAGTCAGACTTGTGTTGTGGCGTGTGCATCAAGTACTGCTTTCTGTACTCTGTGCAGTTAGGTAGGGGTTCTGTTCTTACTGAGGTCAAGTGTGTGTGTGTGTGTGTGTGTGTGTGTGTGTGTGTGTGTGTGTGTGTGTGTGTGTGTGTGTGTGTGTGTGTGTGTGTGTGTCTACTCAGCAGACTATACATGCTATCCTATGGTTACTTCTCCAATGGCATGTCTTGCCAGTATTTTCATACTTGCACTTGTCTACACATCCATTTCTTGCAGCCCTCACAACCTCTTGTCTCCTACATGGCCTGCAGATATCAACCAATATAAGTTGACCTGCAGCCATATAAAACTCAGACTTCTGCCATGGTGCTTGTGTAATGTACTGTGTTCTGTAATCAGTGTACTTAGGTAGGGGTTCTGTTCTCACTGCAGTCAGGTGTGTGTGTGTGTGTGTGTGTGTGTGTGTGTGTGTGTGTGTGTGTGTGTGTGTGTGTGTGTGTGTGTGTGTGTGTGTGTGAAAGGTTACTTGACATTACAGAGAACATTATACACCAGCATGTAGGACACTGCAATTTCCATAGGCTCAACAGAAAATGCTGATGTCATTGGCTATATCACATTATTGCGCATGCAGTCATCCCACCAGGGCATTACCAGACACTGGCCTGGATCCCAGGCAGACATCACCTCATCTGATACCAGACAGATTACAGTGACCTGTCTTATTCTATCCACATACATCATGACTTGGTTAGTAGACCCTGTGTTTTCTTGATAAGAAAGTCTTGTGGTCTGTCCAGCTGCTGCATGTGTCTGGTGAGGTCATGAAAAGCAGAGCATTATACTTATTATTTTGCAGATGAGAATTGACTACAGTGCTGTCATGCAATCATGAGATCTGGATGTGATGGCATGATGTGCAACATATGTATGTACTGTAAAATTATTAAAGAGAAAAGTTAGAAATTAATGAGACACATTGCAGTTCCTGACTGCACAACCCTTACAAGAGCATACACTATAAAGTACACACATGATAATGCTATCCATTGTATAACTTGGCAAGTTAAATATAAGTGACAGGTACAATTTTCAGTTCAACAACATAAATGCAGATATAGTAAGCACTAATGTAGCTATGCAACCTGTGCATCAGACATAAAGCTTTTGTATCCCTGAATCCAAAAGAGAGAAAACAGGGATATTGCACAGTTATCATCACTTACACAGGGTTTTGGATGGGGGGCAGGATGTCTTGGCTGACACAAATGGTTGGTGGGTGTGTGTGAGTGAGAAAGAGAAGCAGGCATGGTCAACCATGTAACTGTTGTGTGTGCATCCATAGGGGTCATCCATGTGAAAGTGATGTGTGAGAGTCTATATGAACACAGTCAAGCTCAGTGCTAGCTCTACATCTTGGCATGTCAGACAGCTGTGATCTCTGCATGGTAGAGTTGGTTGTGCTTCGTTGTCACCTAAGTTCTGATGCAGTGCAGTTACCTGAACATGACTGATGTCTCCTGGATGTGCTCCCTTCACGGGAATGCCCGGGATCAGGACCCCATGGCCTACCACATCTGGGTGTGAATGGCACATTCACCAATTGACCATTGGAAGTACTACCACTATGGAAGCATGATAGGGCATGGCCACATTGGCTATAAGCAGATGCTGTGGCTGATCTACGTCTATGAGGATGCCATTCCCCTCCCAGCAGACATTCCATCACAGACATTGTTCGTTCCATGACAGACACCCCTTGGTCCATCACAGACACCCCTTGTTCCAATGTGTCATTTATCTGATCCAGGGAATCAGCAGCATGGTGGAAGCAGTCACGCATGTCAGCCTGTACCACATCTACAACCCTCAGGATTTGCCTGGAGTGCCTTTCTGAACATGTCTGTGCCTCCATGATGGCCCTAAAATAAGTTGAGTGACACAGGAAGAGACACCTGCACCAAGTGGAGGAGGGACAGCAGGTCTCCTCCAAGCACCCCTATCGACCCTCCTGTGTGACACCTCACCCACACTTTGGCTATGGCCAATGTCAACAGGCATTGAAGTCACAGTAGCCATACTTCCCTGATCAATGTCCTCACCCTCCACCTGTCCAATATCTGTGAGCTAAGTGGAATGGGTAGACATAGGACTACTAGCTGTGTCCAGGGAAAATGAAGAGGGTGACTGGATGTCAACCTTTCAGTCAGATTCAATCTCTGTACCCCCCCAAGTGTGCTTCAGTTTCACCACCATCATCATCAGTCTCTGATGAGACACTGATATCAGATGGCACAGGGCCCACAGTCCCACTGTCATGATCACCTGTGATAAAAAGGAAGAAACACAGGCATACATTAATACCTGCACTACTATGGTGCAATATATGCTAAACAACAAACAGCACTGCCTCAATTACAGACAGTAAAGCAACACAGACAACAGGCCTAAGATGACACATTATGATATTTCATTGAATTGATCTGCAGTATTGAAATAAATTTGATAGGCTTACCATCTGCAGGATGCCTTTGTTGCTGGATTCCTGAAGGTCCTGAAATAAGTTAAGCAAGAGGTAAGGGCAACATCATCACATTTAACAGTAAGTCAGGGTAATACATGTACTCCATTATATATATATATATATATATATATATATATATATATATATATATACATATATATATATATATATATATATATATATATATATATATATATATATTATATATATATATATATATATATATATATATATATATATTAACTGTATGTTCAACAAGAACGTGGCTGACAACTGCAAACTAAGCTTATAGCTGTAGCAATCTTGAATCCCCTCACCCACAAAAAAACACATGTGACACAGAAGAAATTTTTAGTAGAATTGTTTTACTATACAACAGTATTAAAGTGGTCACATAACAAAGCCTGCCTTGAAGACCATCTTGGGACTCAGAATGAGTAGCACCCACATCAATGACATGCTGTAGTTCACTTTGCTGTGAACTCTCTTGTTGGATAATATTTACCAGTATTTCTTCATTGGGGGTAAGAAGTGGTTCTGTAGCAGACCCTCCCCCAGATGCCATTTGATCTCTGGCAACTGCAGCTGCTCGCAACCATGCAGAAGTGGTCATGTCAGTGGTCCTGTGGCCCACCTGTTCACATATCCGGCTGTGGCTGCCCATAGAATTGATGTTGTCAATGGTGCTGCCATAATTGTACCCTTTGCTGCATATTGAGGTGACCCCTTCCCAGCAGAAATTCCCCATGTTGATGGAGAGCATCAACAATAATATTGTTTTTTGCTTCACTGAATGGGGGTCTCCACCTCACTGGCATTGTTCATGTCCTGAAACAAAACAGAATGAGAATACACATAAGTATCACATAACTACAAAGTAACTGTTTCCAGATAAAACAGTAAAGGTATGCAGTCAGAAGTACCCCCTGGAAAAGCATGCAACAGTCTGCAGATGTTAAATACTAACAACAGGCAGGATGCAAAACAAAGAGCAACATATCTTTGTATATGCCATAGCAGTAACTCAACTGTGATCCCCCAAAAAGAACAGTCCATTCTAGTTTGTGACATAACAGCAATTCTTCTTGGCTCTCCACACCCACAAAAGAACAGGCAAATGAACCATTTTGCTAAGAAAACATCCTTGAAGTACTAAAAGTTCTTTCAAAGGACCTGTCCCAGGAAACACTTTTAGATATTTATCACTCAGCATTCTATTTGCATGTATTATCAATCATGTGTACCTCTAAAATGTCTTGACAAAGATGACCATGCGATCACTACACTTTTATCTAATTCATACAGATGAAAGTGTCCAAGCCTTTGCTTCACATTATTCATTAATATTGTCCAGCATATTCATTATGTAGATACCAAAATGGGACCATACCTCCATGAGTTCAGTACTCCTCTGTAAAGATATCTTTGGAAGAAATTTGCTTTTGTGAAGTCCTGCAAACATGTAACAAGTGTCCTCACTATCAGTTTGGCTCGCTGCACATTTGCCTTTTTATAATCGAGTAGATTATTAATGGATTGCATCTGTTTTAGCCTGTGTTTGATAGGTGCTAATTACAGCATAAGCAGTTGAATTGCTTGCTAATCAACCAATCTGGTGTAGCTATTCAACATGCAACCATGAAGACTCCATGCTGGTTCTTCCTGTGGATTTTAAAAGTAGTGGAGTACAGACACAGAAAGTCTACACAGGCAGATTGTTAGGAGCTGCTGCTGCTTAACTCCATTTGTATGTGCTACAGGCTGCAGGCAATGCTGCTGCTGCTGCCAATAACCCTAGGCCAAGAGAGAGAAGATTTTTCAGGCCACGTATAACTTATCACAACATACACAACCTGGACATTGTGGAGTGCTACAGGGTGGATGGGGACATACTACAGGAACTCTGCACATTAGATACAGAGCCTTTACCTTCCCATGTCTTGGCTGTGTACTGCTTGCATCACAGTCAGCCCTGAACTAACACTGGCAACTGCTGCATTTATAAGGTAAGTTGTGAACATGTACTGTATTGTATAATAATATTTATGGCATGTCCTTGTATTTCATCACTTGGTCCAGTAAGCAAATAAAAGGTGGTAGATTTGTACATCAAGTAATGTCGCATGTGACAGCAGAGAGTTATTTGACATTTATGTGTACATTATTAAGTAGTAGGCTTCATCCATCAAAGATTCACACATTCGTACCTTTCTAAAGTAATGATGATTATCATACCCTCATTTTAGCACCATACATTTGTAAAGGGAAGTCATAACAGAGAAAAGTTAGAAATTAATGAGACACATTGCAATTTCTGACTTCACAACCCTCACAAGATCAAACGGACAGGATGCAATACAAGGAGAGTAAAAAAAGCAACATATCCTTGTTTGTGCCATAACAGGAGCACAATCTGAATTCCCCCCTTTGAAAATACAATTTACTCTTGCATGTGCCATAACAGAAGTTCACCCCCCCCTCCCAAAAGAGCAGTCTGTCATTGTTTGTGCCATCCAAACTGCCCTTCATTTGATGGCAAATGCATATCATAGTATTAAAAAAATAAGGAATTAACAGCCACTAATGACTGGATGAAACATAAATTTAATATTGACAGTGATAAGCACTTTCACGATATAAAACCACTTCTTCCGATGATATAACACATATTAATATAAAATTAATTTAAGTATCTCCAAATGAAATGGTTTGTCCATTCATAACCAGTATTAAAGTCACACGACAAAGGACAAAAGAACTCTAACAACCAATGGGCACAGCATAAAAAATACACCTCTCTGTCAATCAAATAGCGAAACTAAAATCTTAAACACATTTGGCATAAAGCATGGTGTGAAGAAATAAATATCAAACCCCAAGATTCAGGAATGGTTGTTTTCCATGCAGGAACAGTGTAGGAGCTCCTGCATGGAAAACGGCTGCCGAATGATCCAGGAAAGTTATGTTTTCACGTGCACGATCAGCCCTACACTGTTCTAGCACAAAAATCTGTGTGGGATATAAATCACTGCATTTGCTAGTAGAAAACAATGCAAATTAGGTGATTTTTTAATCCACAAAGCTGGCCGAACTCCGTGCAGGAACAGTATCAGAGCAGAAATGTATTCAGTTAGTAACTAAATACGTTTCTGTATCTGAGCAAACGGAGACAGGACAGCTTGTGGAAAGCATGTATAACAGTCAAACACACATGCCAATGGCCAAATATAAGGCCATTGGCATTAATACATTTTTTTTTTAATTAAACTTTTTTTTTTGGCCGATTATGGCCGTTTATGCTTAGGGCAGCGGCACACAAACGGAATTGTGCCGAAAATCAAAAAAAAAAAAAAAAAAAAGAGAGAAAAGTCAATTTTAAGATAATTCTGCATTTTGCCATTATAGTCAATGGCATGCAGAATGTAAACAATATGAGCGAGCACTGGTTGTCAAGGGGAAAGGGTCTGTCTATATGCAATAACTAAGGATGTACACACTGGGGTATGCAAATGAGGGGAGTTATACTGAATCACAGATTTCCTCAAAGTGTCAGCTTGCACCTAACCATGTAGGTGCAGCAATACAACAGTGCAAGTATAAGAGCTGAATGACAAAATGTGAAAAGTCTGGCAGATCAGGTTCCAACAAGCACAAAATCCAAATTACGATGACGTAAAACAAAGACCTTTGTTTTACATCATCATGCTTTGGATTTTGTGCTTGTTGGAACCTGATCTGCCAGACTTTTCACATTTTTTGGTTTGCTTTGGCCTTTTGGTTCTACAGTAAGAGCTGAATGACTTCATAAGGGGATGTGTCATGCTTGCTGTAAGCTCATTGGAGCTCTGTGGCCTGTGTTTGCCCTTAGCTAAGCACAGCTAAGGAAGGGGGTGTGTCTGAGACTGCAGTATCTTACTCCATGAAATGCAGAGCGTGTTCGCATCCATGGAGGGCCATTTCTGCTTAAAAGAGCTTACATTAGGTAAACTGGTGTGTGCGGCATGCAGCAGGCCTAAAAAACAAACAAAAAAAGAACAGAAGAAATAGCAGAACTGTTTACATTTGAGAACCGGGTATGCGCGGAGCGCCTCGGGGGATAAATAGGGAGGAAATGGGAAGGGGAAACAGCAGTAGGAAGGCAATCAAGGAGAACTAGCATAGCTGGCAGGTGGACTGTATCAGAATCAGCCAATTACACATGCACCAGCCCAGCACACTAATATAAACTATGCAAACACCCTACAGACTGTTTTTTCCCACAAACTCTACACCACTGGTGTACACAGACAGGGGATTTTTAACTGGCAAAAATAACTAAATATGTTAGAGGCTGCTGCTGCTTTATTCCATCAATATGTGCTAGAGACTGAGGGTGGTGAGGAGGAGAATGCTGACAACTGACCCACAGTGAGGAGGAAAAGAAGAGTGTACAGAACCAGGGTAACCTACCAGGGCCTACATGAGCTGGAGATGGTAGAGCACTACAGGGTGGACAGGGACATTCTACAGCAAATCGTTGCACTGTGTTGGCCACACCTTACACACAGAACTAATAGAGGGGAACCCATCCCAGTGGATACCAAGGTATGTTTAGACTTAAGAATACTAGCCACAGGGACCATCATGGGATATCATGGGGGTCTCACAGGCATCAGCACCCAGAGTACTCCACCATTTCCTGGATGCCATGACACAACATGCTAATGAGCACATATATTTCCCCACTGCCCATGAGGCGCTGACCACACGGGATCTCTTCTTCCACCCATATAGCAGAATACCCTGAAGTAGTTGGTGCTATAGACTGCACATCCACATCACATCACACACCACACAACAGGCACAGGGGTCATAAACATAAACCGGCTTACCCTCCATCATCAACCAGGGGTCGTGTGTGATGCCCAGGGCATTATCATGAATCTGTGTGCTGGCAGCCCTGGAAGCTATCATGACTCCCACATCCGGCATTGCTCACAGCTGTATCTGGTGTTTGCCAGGGGGGACATCCCATGTGGTCATCTAGTGGGAGATGCTGGCTATACATTGGAGCCGTGGCTGATGACACCCATCAGAAATGCACACACACCTGAACAAGAACACCATAATGAGACACACACACAAACCCGGATCATTGTAGAGCATGCACCTGGGATGCTCAAGTCACGGTTCCGCTGCCTTGACATATCTGGTGAAGCCTTGCAGTACTCTCCAGCTACATGTGCACAAATGTTCATAGTATGTGCCATGCTACACAATATGATCCTGTGGAAACAGCTGTAGCAGGAACAGCATGGGGCAGGGCCACAAAGCCCCCCACCATTGCCAAGGCCAGCACAGGCACAGAGGGACTCAGAGGAGGAACATCCTGAGCTTGCCCTGTAAGCAGAAGGAGGCATGCACAGTATGCCCAGGCCTTGGCAAAGAGGCAACACATAGCACACACATTGACACTGTAGGGACCCAGGGACTGATACCTCTCATCAACTCGCACAGACAGTAAAAGGGATGCCAAACATGACACTACCTGAGCTTTACCATGTACAGGGAGTGTACTATGTGCATCCAACATAGTCAGCTCTCCAGCACTGTCATCAATACTGGCCCAGCAACAAGGTAAGTCACTCTTCCTATCAATTACTGAATGGAGTAGTATGTTCTCATACTTGTATGTGTGATATGGATGCAAGCATGCAAGGGAATTGGGTGGCTGAATGGGATAGCAGCAGACAGCTATATGGGACAGCAGGAAATTCATAACAAATACTAGTGTCAACATACTAGCAGCACTACACAAGGTGACATCTCCCACTGTAGTACATGTGATTGGCCAAATAACTGTGGGTGTCAATAGGTCACACACATGGATGTCAGTGATGGTCACATATCCACCACCAGCCTCACCCAGCAGGACAGATGTAGATGACCATGAAGAAAGGCTGGGCTAAGGCCCCCAAATGATGGCAATGGTGAACAGCCCCCCCACCAGACCTACACAGACATACTACAACAGGTCTGGCAGTTGCATTCCAGTTCTGAAGGGTAAGAAGTCTGAAACTGAAATATATGCTGCTAAGATCTAACATGTGTACTCTACTGATATACCTCCTGTCTGCATGATAGGTCACAATACAATATGAAATGGAAGCCAACAGAGTAACCCAAATACCAGTACAGTCATTTAAAATGTTAAAGTCTGCAGGTGTGTACCCCCCATAATCCCATGTAGAAATGCAGGAACATATGGCCTGCAGCACTGTCAAATGGCCTACAGTCCTCTGGCAAAGGCCCATGCCTCACCCATAGTGCCAATGTATGGAATGTCAGGGGGTCCCAACTAACAACCTAACAGTAAACAGAAAACAAATACAAGGTCATGTTGACACATGCCAGTAGCATGCCTCCCCATGTCCTACTGCAAGGGCTGTAGATCAGGCCATAAATACTACTGGGATAAAGGCACAACTATAGGGATACCTCAAAAATACCGCTTGCATAATTTTAGGTGGAGGAGAGAATAACAGAGGGGAGTGTAGAAGCATGAATGTCATGGAGTGTGTGAAGTATGAAACTCTAATGTCTGCCCATACTACCCACTGACTGCAACCCCATGAATGAATAGCCACAAAACCACTTGTAAACCACAATGTGAAGGTAGACAGACCTGCTTCTGGATAACCTGGGTGTATCTGTACAGCCGAGAGGTATGGCCCCAGCAAAATATGGCCATTCCTTGAAGTTGAGAAAAGCACAAGGAGGGGAACCCCAGTCAGCATGCTAACAAGGTACTGCACCATTTACACAGAACCAGCAGTCTGTTGTCTGTAGCTACCCCTCCACAATGGCAGGTGTGTGCCAGAATGTGTAGTCTATATGCCTCAGAATATTGGTCTCAGATGCATTCATCTCGTATTTCCCAGTAAATAACTGTGAGCAAAGAATGATAACTGTCAGTAGTCAATGACATGACACATCACAATGTAAAACAGTACCTATGTCAGAATATCCTTGGTACAACCAAACATGCCACACAAGCAGCACAGACAGCAATAGTTACAGTATCCCCTGTATCTTAAGCCCATTGTGTCTCCATACTGGCAACCCATCTACAGCTATCCTGCAGAAACTGTTTGCTAGGTGTAGCTGTAGCACACAAAACCCTGAACTGGAGTCCAACCCTCCCTGGAATGGATGCACACACTCAATAAAGAAGGTCATACTGGGCATGCTCCTACACTTAGAGAAATGAAGCCTATGTCTCACAACACAGTGGAGTACAGTTATTGGTTATTCGCATCTGTCTGTTCACACACATCAAATTGTACACCATTGATTCTTCACACACACATTGGATAGGAATACACACACATATCTAAGGCAAACATAATATAATATGTCAAACATACACACACAGAGATGTGGGGAAGAGAAAGACAGACAGCAACAGAGAGAATCCCATTATGAGGCCTGTCCCACCCGCTACACATCCCATTGGCCTATATCACATGATGTGCTGATGTCATTCACTGTAGAAATACCTTTGGTTAGCCCTCAGCCCTATAGTGTCAGTGGTGCTTGTGATAACTGTGTAACACTACTATACAAATAGGTATCCATGTAGCAGTTGTAATCTCAGTCCTGTCAAATGTAAAGTTGTGTGAGTGTGTTTCTAGATGAATGTGGTTGAGGCCATTCACACTCACTAAATCTCCCATACCCCTCCTTTGGCACTGCTGCTGATGTCACTCACCTTCAAAGATACCTTAGGACAGCTTACCAGCATAAAATCTCTGTGGTGCTTGCGATAACTGTGTAATACCATAGTGTAGCAAACTAATTAGGTAGGAGTTCCAATCCAGATCTTGGCAACTGTATAAATGTGAGTGTTTGTGTGAAAGAGTATGTGTATCCTTGTAGAGACCTGATTTTGTGGTCATTCACACTTACAACACTTCCCGTACCCCTCCTTTAGCACTGCTGCTGATGTGACTCACCTTCAAAGATATCTTTGGACAGATCTTCAGCATATCATTTCTGTGGCGCATGTGATAACTGCATAATACTATAGTGTAGCAAGCTAGTTAGAGAGGAGTTCCAATCTTGAGCCTGGCAACTGTGTAAATGTGAGTGTTTGTATGAGAGAGTGTGTGTATCCTTGTAGAGACCTGATTTTGTGGGCATTCACACTTACAACACTTCCCTTACCCCTCCTTTAGCACTGCTGCTGATGTCACTCACCTTCAAAGATACCTTGGCACAATTCCCCAACATGTAAGTTCCATGGTGTGCACAATAAATGCAGAACAATGTAGTAGCAATAACTACATAGGTATGGGTTTGAATCTCATCCCTGGTTAGTGTTTGTGTCTGTACATATGTATGCCCGTACCTCAAAGATTTTGGCCCCATTAACACCCAGTACACATTTCAGTGCCTGACTTTAGCAGTCCTGCAGATATCATCCACTTTAGAAGTACCTGTTGCCAATTCTAAACCATGTAAGGTCAGTGGCACATGTGATAAATGCATGACATAATAGTCTGAAAAGATTGTTAGATAGAGGTTTGAAACTCACCCCTGGAAAATGTAAATGTGTGTGTGTAGAGTAAAATGTTTTTTGGAATCTCTCACCCACTACATCACCCAATGCCAATATTTACAAGGGCTGGCAATGTTCATCACCTTAGAAGTACCTTGGGACAGCATCCATCCTATAAGCTCTGTGGTACATGTGATAAATGCAGTGCACTGTAGTAGCAATACATAGCTAGGTAGGGGTTTGAATCTCAGTACTGGCAAGTATGTATGTGTGTTTGTCATCAGTATCCTGTTTGGGGGTTGGTGTGTTTGTGTAATAACATGATCCACGGGGGTTGATAAATTATTATGTTGAGGACCTAGTATATGTCACAATGTCCACATTACAAGGCCAACAGATATCAAACACTAGAGAGGTTGGTATACACAATCCATAGCCCTAAATGTGACAGTATGGATTAGTGAACAATATAGGCAACTCTTCTATTACTCGGAGACCACTCTCCAACCACGTATCATACACAAATACACTTGGCTAGGCAACAATCATTATATTGGTAGGTCCCTTGCATATTGCCTCACAGATAGTACCCATGGTGTGATAGCAGTAGACTACATGCCTGTTGGCCACAACAGTGCCACTGTCATCAGAAAGTACTTTGATGTGTTACAACTCCTGACTGTGTGTTATCCAGCAAGTAAAAGGACATGGCACCATGTTCCATCCCCTCAGTAGTCCAATAAATGTGTACAGTGGCCCTTTTGCCATGTTCCGCACTGGATGCCTGCAACAACTGTAGAGTCTGCAAAGTTATTTGCAAAGTTACCCACAAAAGGAATAGCATGCCATGACCTGTATGGACAGATGCCACTAACTCCACTGAATACCCGTATTATACTGTCAATGTAGGTACAATCACAACCTCAGTTACATAGCCAGGTCTCACCAAATGAGGTCAGGAATGCTACATCAGAAGATACCAGTCTGTCCACACAACATGCCCCAGAGACCTCAAGCACACTTCCACATGTCAAAGAACATGCATGTGGGACATGTGCACAACCCAGACACTGTCCATGTTATGGAATATAGATCACATACATGGGAAGTAGTGCATATCACTGGCCACCCACAATAGAAACCTGGATGAGTGGATGGGGAATACAATACCCACCCCTGGGGACCACTCCAGTGACTATACCCCTGAGCCACACTGGGGACTATTGTCATGTGGCCTGATGCCAAGGTATTCCTTTGGGCTAGTCTTGTAGAGCCTTCAGGCCCATTCACCTACTACACACCTATGAAGCAATGAACATATGAATCTCAGTACTGGCAAGTGTGTGTGTGTGTGTGTGTGTGTGTGTGTGTGTGTGTGTGTGTGTGTGTGTGTGTGTGTGTGTGTGTGTGTGTGTGTGTGTGTGTGTGTGTGTGTGTAAATAGTAGCAATCAGAGGTTTGTTTAAACCAGAACATGTACCATTCTCCATTCTACAATAGATATTGTACATCAACATGTAGCTATGTACAACACTCAGCCCTATAATCTGTGAAGCATATGCAATCACTGTGTTACAGACCGGGAATTATCATGCACATACTGTACTCTGCCTATGACATGGTGGATGTGTCAACACACTGACATACCCTGTGGCCTTGCTGCAGGGCCACATCCTGGTGACACACAGATGCCTAGAATGGACATGGGATACAGCATGTGAGAACACATTCGCTCAGCACTTCACTTGTGGGGGGAGAGAGGGGTAAAGCTAGCACTGAATGTGTTGCCAAGACTGTGGCCAATATCTGTTGTCTCAGGATAGGTATTAGCTTTGTGCAGTAACTCGCAGCACTTGTGTTTAATGCTGTGGAGGTTGTTCATGTAACTGTCATGGCTGTTGTGACTGTCATCAGTGTCTGCTGCATCTCTGCTGCCATAGATACCTGTTGGGGTCTCCATGAGGGATCAAAAGTTATGTTTGAGGTTAATAAGGGAGTTCATGGGATACCACCTTTCCCTGCAACAGTATCCTCCTTCTGATGTACACTTCAGGTATGGCAGTTGACCATCGGATTGTCTCCCAGTGTTTGGAGGACAGTGTCTAGGTTCTGTTGGCTCTGGCTAGTACCATGCATTTATGTACCTGTTTGTACAGTGCCTATGTGTATGATTCCACAGTCATGCAGCTACTTCCCATTGCCATGGGTGCAGTGAAGACATCCACCCCTGATTTCATGGCTGCAAAGTCAGCTTTGGAGAGTTTTTGCCAGGTGGTTATCTTTGTGAGGGGTGTGGCTGACATGTTGAGTTCCATGTTGATTACAGCCTGTGTGAATCTCACCATGCAGGGATTGACATCTCAGGATAATCAATGGTCCCATATTTAAGTGGTCAACACAAGTCATGGTTGTTGCATCCACTCCTATGGGTCAGTATGAGCTGGTCTAGGGCAATGGAAATGATGAATCCCAGACGTATTGGGCCACTGTACTGGTGATTGGCTACATTCCCCAGGTGATGGAGGGGTAGTTGAAGACTAGTACTATGTCAGTGTTGAATTGGACCATCAGAGATGGCAGGGTGTTGAGGAATGTGCATTGACAGTCTAGGGACATAGATGTGGACCCATAGCAGGCTATGGTCTGGATAGCACCATTACCCCAATGGGGTTGTACCAGAAGTATCTCCAATGCATTATGATGGGATGCTAGTCTGGAGGTGTTCCTATCCATAATGAATATGGAGACAACACCACCTGTGGAGGTGTGGTGTGGTCCATGTTTGGGGCTGACAGCTCTGGAATGCATCATAGCCTGATACTGCAGGTCTGCTGTCAGCTGCTGTGAACCACCTTTTCCACTTCAGCAGACATGTGTCCTCCACTCCAACAACTGGTATGAGTGACTGTATCCTGACAGTTAGATGTCCACTGTTGAGCAGCATGACCCTCAGATTGCATACATGTGTAGCTGTTATGGTGGTAATAACATTAGGAACACTGCCTAATAAGGCACCATAGGGGTGGCAAGACACATTGCCAGTACCTGGCAACCCAACAGTGAAACATGTAGGACATCCATGGCAAGTCATTGGGTTCTGGCAGTCATGCCATCCCAGGCAGAGAGGCCCTGGATCTCCTGAGAATGACACATAACACATACGCCAGTGTTGCAGTCAACCATCTGTTGATAGTACCGCAGCATCATTCTGGGTGACAGCAGTACACTGCTCAGGGCTACTGTCACACCTGCCTGAACCACATAGTCAGAGAGTTCAACCATGTATCCTGTCATGTAGTCCAATGTAGTCCAGGGAGGTGTGTCCCAATTCATACACCCCCACATGGATATGGAGTGATACTTGTAGTTGTTGTGGAGTGACATGACTGGCTGTGTCATGTGTTGGATGCTGGCATGTGATTGATATTTGGCTGTCACCTGCACCATATTCAACCTAGTGAGTGGGATGTGTGTACCTCAGTATTGAGTTACCCATGATCACTGTTTTGTGCAAGGTGGTTAGGTTAGGGGCACACTGTAGGTTAAATATGTGTCCCTTGGCATGTGACAAGTCGTGGTGTCTGAGTGGGTGTCTGCCTTTCTGGTTTGTGCTGTTTGGGGAGAAGTCCACTGAGTGCCTCTGGGAGGGTGGGTGTGTGGCTTTTCACTGTATGTTATGGCTGTCAAAGTGGGTGTCATTGTGAGCTACATGTTCCACATGGTGTGGTGCAGGTGTTGATCTTATCCTCTTGACTTGCTAGTCCATTATTAGCTGGTGAGTGCATATGTCCACACTGGGTGATATATGGGTAACCCTCACAGGTCTGAGTGTTTGGAGTTTAGAGGGAAGGATTGTCTGTGTACATGCGGCAGTTGCAACAGTGCCCCAGAATTGACATGTGCACCAGTCAATGAGTGAAAGCACGATAACCACCCTTCAAACATGCCAGGAGGGGTGGACATAACTAGTAAGTACTGGGGCAACATCTGTGATGAACGAGTACTGCTGATGGCTCATAGGCGTGCTACACTTCATGACACAATAACCTGAAGTGCCAAGCTATAATGCTAGTTGAAGTGCAAGACAGAAAGAATTAGCATGATGTATGAGTGGAAAAGAAGGCAGACTGTCTGCCACCTGTAATACTTCACCACAGCTGTGCAGTTATCAGCAACTTTGGCCATGTGAAAATTCATTAAGCTCTGTAGCACATGCAGTAACTGCATAACAGTATAGTAGACATACCTAAATAGGCAGGAATTCTAAACCCAATACTGACAGGTGTGTGTGTGTGAATCATGTACTATCTGGCTCATACCATTTTTGACCTGTGTACTACCCTTTACACTTCCCTTCACTCCAATTTAGTAGACCTGTTGATGTCATCCACTTCAAAAGTACCTTTGGTTGAGTTGGAAATGTATAAGCTCTGTGGCATGTCTCATAACAGTGTAGCACTATAGTAGGAACACCTAAATAGGCAGGAGTTCTAATCCCAATACTGGCAAGTGTATGTGTGTATGAATCATGTACTGTCTGGGTTATACCATTTTCACCATTGTACTACCCTTTACACTTCCCTTCACTCCAGTTTAGTAGACCTGTTGATGTCATCCACCTCAGAAGTACCTTTGGTTGAGTTGGAAATGTATAAGCTCTGGGGCACATCTCATAACTGTGTATCACTAAAATAGGAATACCTAGATAGGCAGAAGTTCTAATCCCAATCCTAACAAGTATGTGTGTGTGAATCATGTATTATCTGGCTCATGCCATTTTTGATCTGTGTACTACCCTTTACAATTCCCTTCACTCTAATGTAGTAGGCCTGTTGATGTTATCCACCTTAGAAGTACCTTTGGAAGAGGTGGAAATACATAAGCTCTGTCGCATGTCTAATAACTGCGTAGCACTATAGTAGGAATGCCGAGATAGGCAGGTGTTGTAATCCTAATGCTGGCAACTGTGTGTATGTGAGGATCATATCATGTGTGGCTTATACCATTTTGATGTGTATACCATACACAGCTGGTGACAACCTCCCGCTGCCATTACTTTATACAATGTGGTGACAGCATCTGCCTCACAAAGAATCACAGGCCTAAAGCAAATGCCATATGCTGACCATCTAAAAAAACTCCAGCTATACTCTGTGGCATATTGTCTACTCAGAGGCAATCTCTGCTTAACATACAAGGCCATGTCAAACCCTGAGCTGTTGGACATGCTCCACTTAAAGAAATCCCAATCCCTCAGAGCCACACACTCCAGGGATCTAAACCTTGTCATCACAATGAACAAAACATGCTGGAGGGATAGGTTCCTGACTCAGAGACTCCCCGTACTCTGGAATAGACTACCCATACATGTCAAGCAGAGCACCTCATTGGCTCTCTTCAAAAGGAACCTTGATGACTGGATGGGAGATAGGAAATTCACACCGGGGATCATGTCAGTTGCCCTGCTAGACAGAGGTCCAGAGAAGTAAATATTGTGTGAAGAAATATCCAGGGAATTGTTATGGCTAGGCTTGTATAGGCTCTAGGGCCGATAGCCTAGTACCAACCTATGTACCTATGGACATGCAGCAGGTTAAACCATTGTACAGTCCTCTGTACAGATGTGTCTGAAATATCCATATGTTTGAAACCTATACATGGTTGTAAGTGGTCTGTGTGCCTTAACAATGCCCATGTATGTGATATTATAGCCAAATAGGCCATAGTGAGTGTACAGACACATATGACAGCATGAGGCATCATACCTGACTGAAACATCATGCTGATAGGATGTCTGCTGCCCTCACAGGTGGCCTGCCCTGTAGGTGCAATACATGAGTACAGATGCTTGGTTTTACAAGTGAACTGTACCTGTTATGGGTCACATTAAAGGCTGGAAGAAGTGTGGACTGTCATACTGTGGTCCTAATTTGTATGTAACAGGAACACCTTGCATCTTAAGAGGGGAGTGTACACAATTTATATCCACTGTATACCAGTAATGTGTCACGCATGACCTTACCATAGGACGTTTGTCCAGCACAATTTTGTGGCCTCTGTCCAGACATCTTGGCACTGACAAGTTGTGAGGTATGCTACAGGAATTTTAAATTCACATCAGATAGGCCCCAGTGACGACCACTGTGATACAATACAGTTAACTTCAACACAAGTGAACAAGCAATATAGCTATTACATAAAGCAATATAGCTATTACTGATGGTTGTGTGCATGGTAATCACATGCCTGGGGTATTGCCAGGCAACAGAACAATGTAATAACCACTAGCTACAGGCTGCTGTCCCATATGCAGACCTGAGGCTCCTAGGTAGTTGTGAGAGGGGGTTATTGTCAGCAGACGCACATGTGGCCTTGGTATAGGATGGATGCAACATGTCTTCACATCTACAGTACTAACTGCAATAATACATAATGTCTTGTCCTCACCATAGATGTGCACCTCTGTGCATTACAAAACCCCATCCACAACTGCAGTCAGACCTGACACATGCATGTAGATACATTACAGATACATGTATATCTGATACATTAGTGTACTAATCCCCACTGAGCCCTTACCTGCACACTCCTCATCCAGTGTGTGTGTGTAACCCACCTCCACAATGCTTCCCTCAGCGTCATGGCTTGTGCATTCGGCGTGTGACCCAAGTGTGGTGAGGAGCTCCTCAGTGGGTGTCAGTGGGGGCTGGATATCTGGACCCCCACCTGTGTCTAGCCAGTCCCTTGCTACAGCAGCAGCCCATTGATGGGCATGGCATTTGAGGTCGATGGCTCAATGCTGCACATGCAAGTAAGTTCTACTGTGCAGTCTGGCATCATTTACACTGTGGACCACACTGTTCCACAGGGCAGTCCTCTCCCACACATCTTCTGCTCTCCGTCCACATGACAGAGCATAATGTCCAATCACATATTGGCTGATGATGTCTGTTTCCCCAACAGAGAAACAGAGAATGCTGGTAGGTGAGCACTCTGCATGTTACCTGGAAGACATGAACAGGAAAAGGTCATAGGACCTCATACAGTTGTCAAAAATGCACATCAACAGTGGATATTACTTGCAAATAATCCAGACTACCCCAGAAACCTCCACGCTATCATGGCTATAGCAGCTTGCATTAAACACCTGTCCCTGAGCTATCTTATTTTTCCCAGTGTTGGACACTTGATTGTATAATCCTCTATCCTCCATTAATTTCTGTGTAGAGGGTTGACAGTGGTCATCTTCCATGTGGATGGTGTGTGCATGGTGGCAGGTCTGTGTTTGACTGTGGTGTGGGATGAAGTTCTGAGCACATGCCTGAGTTCATGTAGGAGGCAGACACTGATGCTAGTATGCCCCATGGAGATATGCTGTTATTGCCATCAGTAGGCAATATGTACATGCTCACCATTGCTGTGGGGAGGAGTGTGGTTGATGTGCATATCTCCATGTACGACTGGGGTGGACAGGGTGGTGATTTTCCCAACTAACCTGTGTAATGCAGGTTATCTATATCCACAGCATGTGTGTATGAGGTGTTCTTTACCCCCAGTACAGGGTGAATTGTATTGTTTCATCTGAGACTTACAACATATGTGGAGACACAGTTGCAATTGTCCTTGGTGGTGTGGATATGTCCAATTCATAGTCATAGTCAGCCTTGCAGGACATCATCTGTGAACTTACCTGCTTGCTCAGATATAGGTGGACATGCTTCAGAGTTGTTGCCTGCACCTGTGTGTTCCTGTACAGCCAATGTAGCAACCTATTATGTGGTTTATGTATTGCTACTGTCCACCAAAGGGGATTACTCTACCTTGGAGGAGGCTGGATATACAGGTCAGGTACTGCTGTGTCCATACAGCTACAGTGTATATAAAGGCTACACACCCCTGATACACTGCCTGGTATTTGTGCAATTGGAACATGACACCACAATAACTCATTTCATAACAATTCCCACCTGTAGTGCGACCTATAGTCTGTACAATTCAATTGAAAACATAATAATCAGGTCTGTGAAAACATGGAAATAATACTCAGTAAAATAAGCCAGTTGAATGAGTGTGCACATCCTTAAACTTGTGTATGCACCTCTTGAGATGGATACAGCATTCAACCGTCTTGGTCTGGACTCCAACATCATGGCAAATCTTCACTTGGCAATAGTTGCTCACCTTCCTAGAAACACATTTGTTTGTCCTGCAATGGAATTGGACAGGTTAGGGATCACATTCAAGATGAGAAACTTTATGAAATGATCTTCTATGGTCTGATTGTTATACAGCACACAAACCTGCCATTCCAACAGCAGTGTGTGCACTTGTGATATCCACCGTATATAGGTGTTTATATAGCTGGTAGTGGTAGCCATGGACAGAGGCTCATAACAAAGTGGAGACTTTTCTGATTAATACCTGATAATCATGCCTACTCCAGTACCAACATCAGTGTCAGGGTAATGCAACCACCAGTAGCTGTGCACATATATGTCTGTTGTATGCAGTGACACTGATATAACACACATGTGCAACATGTACAACCTATTTACCTGGCTGCTTGAAACCCATGTGATTAGTTTTGTGCCTTCCAGCTGAACATATGCATACATACATGTGCTCAGGGGATACCGGGTATACATTTCTATCGAAGGTAAGTATGGAACACTGTATTTACAGTCTTGCTGCTCAACCATGCTTCTCAATCTGTTACAGCAGTACATCTGGATAATGGCACACATAAATGGGTGTTAAAGGATACATCAATATTGATACTGTATTAATATAGCTGCACCATACATTAGTACATTGATTGCACAGTAGGGTTTGACATCACTGCAATAACCTAGAAGATGTCCAATATTATGTTACAATGCCATTGCTCACAGACCTGCCAATGGTTTGGGTGACATAACACAGGTATATGTGTATGTGACTACAGATATCAGTCACAAATGTGCTTATTGTCCAGCAGAACACTGTATAGTTGAATGCTAGTAAATCAATATATCACTTGCAGTTCAACACACATCTGCAACAGTACTCTACTATGCACACACCCTCTATAGGTGCCTAAGCTTTACAAGGCAAACATGTGTCATACTCATAATCACAGGTGACATGGATATGGAAAACATCCCATTAACTGGCCTAGCAGTGGCACAGTCACAACTGTTTGACAGACACTCCTGCAGTTGTCATATATGAAACAAACAAATCAGGCATCCACCAAGGCTGAAGGCTGAAACTGGAAAATCTTTAATATACAGGATAAGCGCTTTCACACATAGTATGCTTTATGAGATCCATAAAATAAAACATTAAAACAGAGCCTTTAAATAGTGCAATGTGTTTAACAATTAACCAGTCATCACATAAAACAATTAAGACAATTATTGATGTATATTATGTTTTTTAAGGGCTGGTTTTAAAGGCATGGATGAGCTGTCCTTTCACAGGTGAGTCAGGCTCATGAGCTGTGCTCCCACCTCACAACCTCTCAGAGCATCACATGTGGGCAATGCATAAAATGAAGGAGGATAAATAGTGACAGACTTTAAATATACCTGCTACAAACAGATGAAGTTCATAGAATGACACATTTAGCACTATAGTGAATATTCTTAAGGATGTAGAGTCACAAACTCAAGTGTTTGTTATTACCTGATGACTTCAATCCTCAACTATTTGCCAGTAAAGTACAGATCTCAGGAGGAACAGACAAAAATACATGATGGTAAAATGTGAACATTCTGTGAGGATCTGTACAGTTGAGAGGTATGTCTATGATATCTTCCACTGCAGAGAGGGCCAAATGCTATGGACATAGCAGCTGTTTAGCAGGACATAACTACAGCATATCTTGTTGGGACATATATTCCTCCAAACCATATTTCCCATTATTACAGACCAAGTACAAGATTCAATTACTTGCTTACATGTTTCACTTACCTTTTTTTTTTCTTCTCTTTTCTAGTTTGTCTTGTTTATTTCTCTCTCTCTCCCTGTGTACTACAGGGATAGAGCTGGTTTGAATAGGTGGCAGCATGGCTTTTGTAGGTGACCAGGTGATGGCCTGTGCACCTATTGGGGTTCCCCACTTGCTAATTGCATGCAGAGCAGCTGTGTAGTTCTTCCAATAGCCAATGTTATAGCAACAAACTCCTATAAATGAGTACTCCATGTGGGTGTTGGCCCTTTCCCTTACTTGTGAGGAAGACATCCTGGAGTTTTGTGGGCTACTACCTCTTACAACAAGACTTGTGGAGACAAGCAAACTAAATGGTGGGGAAGGTTCAGGACTTAGGAGCAGAATGTGAGTATTGCTGTTATATGTTTGGAATACTGCTAGTTTAACAGGGTTTGTCTGCACATGCTACTTCTGCATGGCTTTCAGTCTGACAAAGTTCTGCCGCATTGCTCTCAACAGTAGGGCCATCCACATAATGGCCACAGGTTAGCCTGTTATGTATGGGCTGTTCCCCAGACAAGTATATCCTTGGCAAATCAGTAGCATACTCAGGTGATTGCATTATGTAGATGGTAACAGTCTTTTTTCTGACTTTATATCCCTCAGAAAAGATATGTTACAACAAACCTTGTAACATCAGCAACTTTCTCAGTGTATAACAGCAATATTTCATGTATGGCCATGTATTTGGGTTTCTGTCTACCAATTATGTCAGGCTTTGTCCAGATGTCATAAAGTAGTAGGTGGATAGGTATACTGGTCTATCATTATTTACTGCTGTAATTCCTGCTGTGGGGAATGGCTGGGAAACATGTTCATTTACTACATAGTGATGATGTTTCATTGTCCTTGGTGGTGTGGATATGTCCAATTCATAGTCATAGTCAGCCTTGCAGGACATCATCTGTGAACTTAACTGCTTGCTCAGATATAGGTGGACATGCTTCAGAGTTGTTGCCTGCACCTGTGTGTTCCTGTACAGCCAATGTAGCAACCTATTATGTGGTTTCTGTATTGCTACTGTCCACCAAAGGGGATTACTCTACCTTGGAGGAGGCTGGATATACAGGTCAGGTACTGCTTTGTCCATACAGCTACAGTGGATATAAAGGCTACACACCCCTGATACACTGCCTAGTATTTGTGCAATTGGAACATGACACCACAATAACTCATTTCATAACAATTCCCACCTGTAGTGTGACCTATAGCCCGTACAATTCAATTGAAAACATAACAATCAGGTCTGTGAAAACATGGAAATAATACTCAGTAAAATAAGCCAGTTGAATGAGTGTGCACATCCTTAATCTTGTGTATGCACCTCTTGAGATGGATACAGCATTCAACTGTCTTGGTCTGGACTCCAACATCAAGGCAAATCTTCACTTGGCAATAGTTGCTCACCTTCCTAGAAACACCTTTGTTTGTCCTGCAATGGAATTGGACAGGTTAGGGATCACATTCAAGATGAGAAACTTTATGAAATGATCTTCTGTGGTCTGATTGTCATACAGCACACAGACCTGACATTCCAACAGCAGTGTGTGCACTTGTGATATCCACCGTATATAGGTGTTTATATAGCTGGTAGTGGTAGCCATGGACAGAGGCTCATAACAAGGTGGAGACTTTTCTGATTAATACCTGATAATCATGCCTACTCCAGTACCCCCATCAGTGTCAGGGTAATGCAACCACCAGTAGCTGTGCACATATATCAGTGTCACTGCATACAACAGACATATAACACACATGTGCAACATGTACAACCTATTTACCTGGCTGCTTGAAACCCATGTGATTAGTTTTGTGCCTTCCAGCTGAACATATGCATACATACATGTGCTCAGGGGATACCTGGTATACATTTCTATCGAAGGTAGTATGGAACACTGTATTTACAGTCTTGCTGCTCAACCATGCTTCTCAACCTGTTACAGCAGTACATCTGGATAATGGCATACATAAATGGGTGTTAAAGGATACATGAATATTGATACTGTATTAATATAGCTGCACCATACATTAGTACATTGATTGCACAGTAGGGTTTGACATCACTGCGATAACCTAGAAGATGTCCAATATTATGTTACAATGTCATTGCTCACAGACCTGCCAATGGTTTGGGTGACATAACACAGGTATATGTGTATGTGACTACAGATATCAGTCACAAATGTGCTTATTGTCCAGCAGAACACTGTATAGTTGAATGTTAGTAAGTCAATATATCACTTGCAGTTCAACACATATCTGCAACAGTACTCTACTATGCACACACCCTCTATAGGTGCCTAAGCTTTACAAGGCAAACATGTGTCATACTCATAATCACAGGTGACATGGATATAGAAAACATCCCATTAACTGGCCTAGCAGTGGCACAGTCATTATTTACTGCTGTAATTCCTGCTGAGGGGAATGGCTGGGAAACATGTTGGAGTCTGTATATTCAAGTGGGTGTAGAGGGCATGCTCTTGGATGGCCTTGTAACATATTTTATGTGGGGGACAGTAACACATGTTTTAAAACTAGGCTTAGAACATGTCAGATGCATTACTGATAAGAAATATGTCAGTTCTGTAGCTGTACATTTGAATAAATCACACCATGGGGACAGTAGTGGGTCTCAAGGTACTGTTTCTGAAAATGTCTGTTCCTCAGTGTGATGAAACATTCATAAAAGGACAATTGTTATGTACAGACTTCAATGTATTACTGTTAACTGTGACACTTTATCCTGTAGGGGGTTAAATGATGAGTGCAATTGGAGGCTGTGTATTCAGTTAAGTAATTAGGTGTTACTTGCTTCTTGGAATTAAGGCATGTATTTCTGGTGATGTTTACTCCTTGAAGGCTTTGGCCAAGACATCAGAGTATAATTAAAATGCATGACTTACTGGCTGGTTTTATTTTTCTTTGCTATGTTCAGACATTTTATTTGTTTTGCTAAGATATTGTTATATGTTTGGCCATTGAGTATGGCCTATCATGATTTTGTAGTAGTGTACTGTTCACTCATTTATTTGGACTGTGGGGGGGGGGGGGCAGATGTGTGTCATATATATATATATATATATATATATATATATATATATATATATATATATATATATATATATATATATATAGATATATATATAAATATATATATATATATATATATATATATATATATATATATATATATATATATATATATATGTGTGTCTGTGTGTGTGTACACCTCAGTATTTATTGTTAATATATCTATATATTGTGGTACACATATATAGATCTACCTACATATCTCACTCTCTCTCTATGTATGTTTCTGTTCATATATATATATATATATATATATATATATATATATATATATATATATATATATTCTAATTGCACACGTGTCTCTTCCCTATTGTAAACTGGCTGTAAAGAATGATATGTTTGAGACAACATCCTCAAAGAATACAGTTGAGGTGGATTACTGGTAAATTGCATACACTATGGTGTGTAAGGTCCTGGGTTCAAAACCTGCAAGGGCTGTTTATTTTGTTGCTAGATAGAACAAGGACTGTTGGATACAGAGTGATTAAGGCAGTTTTGAGCAGCTTTAAGCAGGTTTGCATGGTTTGCCAGACTGTAAGTGGTGCTAATGTAAGGTTAAACAAATAGGCACTTATAGGCTTTGCTTACCACTGCACAAATCTGCTTAGCAATTACATTTAGCTTAGCCTTGATAACCAGTGATCACATTCCAGACTGATAAAACAGCAGGGTAATGGCATCTTTAATAAGTGTACCTAATTCCCTGTACATAATATGCTTCTATGTGCTGTCATTATAGTAGCAAGGGGTGTGAATATACTGTATGTGACACCTGGATATACATGGGTAGTACCACAATCTGTTCTCTTTGGATTTGGTTCATACATGGGTAATATTCCAAGTGTTATGCAGTCATAGTTGCATGTTGCACCAGCTACTGTGTAATGGTTGACAGAAATAGTTTAATGCATATGGTATCATTACGTTAGTACTTTTAACAGTGCTTTTTCAACTAAGAGTAGATTGCAGATTGTAGTACTGGAACCATACACCCCTGCATGCAAAGCTGGCCTCTGAGTACTGAGTATCTTATTCTACGTGTTTGAGCTGTATGTTTATATGCATCTCCTACTGGATATTGATTTAACATGTTGATATTAACTGTAGACTACTATGTTATTTGGACATGTCATTGGGGACTGCTGTCATGCAGCAATGGCATACCTTTCAGTTTCAGAAGTGTATCTTTCAATACATTCATCCTAATGCATAATCTGTTGGCTATCTACTTTCTGTCTGTCCTCTGTACAGATGTGCAGATGTCAGGTATTGCTACAGCCATAACACTATGTAGGTGCCCACATTGTATTGTGCTGTGGGCCTGGACACCACTGCTAGTTCCAGCATATGGGACATTCCTTAATGTGGGCCTTGCCCCATTTCCTTGCCTGTGTGAGGGACATTACAGAGGTGGTGGCCTACAGATTCACATACAATGGGTGGCAATATGTCAGAGAACAGGACATGTGGAGACAGCCAACCAACATGGGGACATATCCCCAGATTTGTGAACAGATTCTATGTCATCAGTGCTGTTATACACATGGTGGATTGATAGCTTGACAGGGTTTGTGTGGACATGCATTTAGTGTGTGATGTCATGACTCACAGTGATTGTCTCTGACATACCTCTCCACTGGTACACTGTCCACAGACTGGCCACATGGCTGCCTGTCATGTTTTGTGTGTTAAACAGACAGTTGGTGTCCTTGGTATATCAGTTGTGGACTCTGGGGAATGCAGTCAGTAAATACTCACATTTATTGGTATTACCAGCATCATATTCCTCATAAAGGATGTTACAACAAACCCAGTGACATCTGCAACTGTCTCAATGTATGACAGCAGTATGTCCAATCTACCTCTGTGTTTGTGCCTCTGTTCCCAGCTAGTGATATAGGTGTTGATGCCGAGCTTAGTGAGTGGGGAATGTTATCAAAGACTTTGGCAAGATCAATGTACACTGTAGGTGTCACCTTGCCTTCATCCACAGCTCAGGTGACTGACGGCAAGAGGTTGACCAGGTTGAATGAGCAGGTATGACCTACTCTGTGGGAGCCTGAGTCTGCAGATTCCCATATCCCTGTTTATTTTGTGCATGATGATGCATTCCATAGCTTCACATAACAGACTTGTCAGGCAGTTGGTGCGGTATTTCCCAGGGTCTGTAGTTGCACCTTGTTTGTTGGAGGGGTGACTGTAGCAGTGCACAATTCAGTAGGGACAAAGCCTGAAGTGAGGCTGTTGCTTTAACAGGGCACACAGATAAGGTGGCAGGTCACTCTCTAGTTCATGTAGAACACAGCCAGGGATATTCTCAGGTCCCATAGAGGCTGTATTCTTGGCCTTGGACAGTGGTGTTGTAACCTGTGCTGCAGTAATACTGGGTGCCTGGCAGTGTACTGGTATTGGAATTTGTCCTTTGGGGGGAGGGAGGGGTACTGTTTGCACTCAAGATGCCAGCCAGTATATTGGCATTATTTGTTGGCTCAGTCTGGGAGGTACCATTGTCTAATTGCTCAGAACAATTCTTGGTATTGCCATGGAGATTCTTTATATAACTGTATGAAGCCTTTTGGTTGTCTTTACTATGTGCTCCAAGTCTGTTCTCACAGCTAACTTTGTAGTATTTGATGAGGGTTCTCAACTATTCATTGAGGCTGATAGGGGTCTATTTCCTGTCTTGGGACTTCACCTTAGTCCACATCAGTTCCCTCCTTCTGTTGTATAGGATCAGCTTTCTTTTTTTGGAGGTGAGGGTCCTTATTGTATTGGGTGAGGTGATATCCATGCATTTGTGTATGTGTTCAGAGTGCATTGCTATTTGATTCAGCTGTCATGCAACTAGTCTCCATTTGCATGGCTGATGTGAGGTTAGCCACCACTGCCATAGTTAGCTTTGGAAAGGCATTTCATGGTGGTTACCTGTGCAGTGGGGTAGGATGACTGTGGATTTACAAAGCTGATTATTTGTGTTCAGATATAATAAGTGAGGTGTTGACTATTGGTGTAGAGCAACAGTTGCCCATGTTAGGAAGGACCAGGTTGATGTGATGGGCATGTGCATTGGTACATGAGTAGACATCCCACTTAATGGTGGTTGAAGTCAACCAGTATGACAGTGTTAGGTTGGACACTGATATTCTCCAGGGTGTTTATGGACATGGAGTGTGAGTCTTGGGAAATGCATGGGGACCTATTGCAGGCTACAACCTGAAACACTGTCTTACCCAATGTCAGCTACGCCTGCAGGATCTGTAATGCATAATATTGGTCTACCACTCAGCAGATGTGTGCATCCTTTATGAATATGAAAATACCACCACCTTTGGAGCTTTGGTCCAAGTTCTGTAGCCAAATGTTGTGGAATTATGTATAGGCTGGTACTGCAGGGGTGCCTCCTGCTGCCTGTATCCAGGTCTCTGTTATAGCACAGATGTCATTGTTCCCCATTTTAAGGAATACTTCCAGTGAGTGAGTTTCCAGATTTAGAGTTCCAGTGTGCAGCAGCATGACCCTCTGATTGTCATGTCTTTGTAGCTGTTATATATTTCTAAATATTTATGTATATATATATATATATATATATATATATATATATATATGCATTTATGAACCTTTCTCTATATATTTATGTATGCATATATGGGACTATGAATGTGGATGTATATCTCTCTATGTATATATATGTATCATGTATATATTTGTCCACATATATGCATCTCTATACATATATACATGTATATATAGACTACCTGACTGATTCTACAGACTACTTTCCCTGCTGGTGGATGACTGCATTAACTGATATGTTTGGAATGTCATCACTATTTTGTAGGGCTCAGATGGTGTAATGGTACATTGCTTTGATCATAGTTTACAAGGCCCTGGGTCCAGGACTTGGCAGGCTTTATTATTTTGTTGCAAGGCAGAACAGTTCAGCTGTGGAGGATGGGTTAAGGGCAATAATTACAAAAGGTCCCTAGTTTGAGCCCCTTCACCCCCATTTGCATAGCCTGTGGTCAGATCTGTTGCAGTAAGAGCTTCAGAGTGTGGATTCAATGTCCAAATGCATTACATGCATACACACACACACACACACACACACACACACACACACACACACACATGCACGCATATATATATATATATATATATATATATATATATATATATATATATATATATATATATGTGTGTGTGTGTGTGTGTTCATATTTATATATATATATATATATATATATATATATATATATATATATTTATTTATATATATATTTGTTGAGTTATAAGAAAAAAGGGCAGAGAGGAAGAATAAGAATATTTAGTCAGGCATTGAGCAGGACATAGCCAATGTATTTTAGGTGATCTGATTTTGCCCACCACATTGGTGTGATTACAAGTTGATTATATTGTTGTTTGAGGTTGAGACAGTGACAATGATCAGTGGTGAATTTTTTTTCTACAGAATTAAATACCATTTGAGTAGTTTGGGGAGAGGATGAGGACTTGGCAGTACAGATTAGAGTAGAGTCATCAGCGTATTGTATGCAATGTTCACAGGGAGGGTGTGGAAAGATTGTTGTCCCAAAGAAACTGCTTGATGTCTTGATGTCAGATAGGGAGAAAGTTTAAAGAAAAGAATAGCTTGAGGAGATTGGGTTTTTAGAGTACTATGAAATAAGTGCTGGTTGACCACCATATCAAAAGCTTTTGATAGGTCTATAAACAGTGTAACTAAGAGGAATGAACTATTTGTATTCGTAAAAGAAAGGATAGGGTGTTAGTGTTTTTGTTAGTTTTTGTTAAAGGCTCTGGTTAGTTTTGTGAGCCAGGGGGCTGTGGATAGGTGCATGACTATTTAGATTTGAAGGAATGAAGTGTTAAAATGACCATGTTGTTTGTAATATTATTAGTTGGTTTTTTTTTTTTTTTTATTATGAGTACATACATGATCACTAATGAGGTCTGGAGAGTTCTTTATTATAAGTATCTGGATGACTGTTTATAATCCAAATCAAGAATAGTTTCCTTTTTGCTAGGTTTATGGAATCTTGTGGGGAGCCAAATAAGTTTATATGTGGGTGTTTGGATTAGGTGTGAGTTGTGTGGTCCAATCTATGTTAAATCACCAAAGTACTATAGTTTCCTGAGGTAGGAGAGACGTTGCATTGGTATTTGGGTACATAACACATCAATGGGGTAACAAGGAGTTCAGATTTAAGATGGCTACACCTCCACCTTTTTTTGGATGTCTGCAGTGGATCTTAGATGTTTGTATCCAGGTGGGGTTATTTCTAGGTCATAGTAGTGGGTTTTAACCAGGTTTCAGTTAGGCAAAGGATATCAAATGCATGAGCTTGTAAAAGAGCATGCAGTTGGCTAATTTATTAATGCTACGGATATTGAGTTGAGCTATTCTGAGTGAGTTTCCTGATATTATAGAGGAGGAAGCATTGTGGAATGATTGTTTTTGTAGATTGTCATGTTGTAGTATTGGACCAGGATTAGGATGAATGTTACCACCTATTAGAAGGTTTAAAGAATGTGTCAATGCAGTTTTATGACTTTATAGTGCTTGGGTGGACTTATGTTGGGGAAGTAAGTAATGTGGGTATATCTGTGAAACCTAGGCAGTAGGTAGGCTGAAGTAAAGGTAATGTTGCTATGAGAGAGAGGGTAGTTTGCTGTTGTAAGGATACTTTAAAGAACATAGAGTAGTGTTCATAGTAGGTAAGGGTATAACTTAGTTAAGGAATATTAATGAAGAAGACATGAGTAGAGAATATTTGAGGCTAGGTGAATGTACATAGGCCATATTGTAGTAGTATGGTAGAAAGGTTTAGTAAGTTATAAGGCAGGTAAAGTGACAAATTATGTGGTGAAGTAAGATATATAGTAAGATAAGATAGTTAGAGGAGGTTTGGGGAGAGTAGGTATAAAGTAGTAGTGTACAGATGATAGAAGAGGATTAGGGGTGGAGTTGATATGTTCAAGTGTTAGGTGATAGGTTCAGAGGACAGTGGGTGTGGCCAGATAGGTATAAGTTTAACAGCACTGGGGTGGGTGGGAATTGGGGGTAGGGTAGGGCGGAGTGAAAGTGGAGAAGGAGACAATCAGTAAGCAGTAACAACCCAGAGAGAGAAGGTGGAGCAGGTAAGAAGGTTTCAGTAGAGCAGGTAAGAAGGAAGACTAAGGGTAATTAGGAGGGCAGAGTGAGGAAGTTACTAGTCTGCAGAGGGTAGGGGTTGAGAAGAGTGCAGAGAAGGAGCAGGAAGAGGTAGATTAGGAGAATAGCTAGGCAGTAGGGCAAGGGGAAGAAAAGAAGGAAAAAGGAGCCGAAGCTAGTAGATTGAAAAGAGAGGAAGGGGTCTAGGCTAGGTTAGACTGCCACCTGGTGGTCACAGTTAGTATAGCATCAGGTGACTGAGTTCAGAAGTATAGCAAGTAGGGAAGGGTAAGCTAAATGGCAGGAAGCAGTATATAGATGATAATGGTCCTAGGGAGGGGTCTGGCTGCTGGCTTTCCTGACTCAGGATCTAACAAACAGTTAATAGGGATCAAAACGGGAACAAATTTGTTTACAACAAGGGGCAATGATAATACATACTTTGCCAAGTACTAATCAATCAGGTGAGAAGTACTGGGACAGCAAAAAAGGAAGGTCCAAGTTGGCAGGCTGGAGGTAGATGAGAGAATCCTTAGTAGTCAGGCAGGTCCCTTATTGCAGGGTAGTGGATAGAACGCTAGGAGGGTAGGGAGGTAAGATAACAGGGTATTAATAAAATATTAAGGCAGAACAATTTGCTATGGTAGACAGGTTAGGTATTTCTAACAGTTCTACTGAAAAATTGTACTAACAACATACTAATATAATTGTTCTGATAAGGTGTGGTTAATAATACTCACTCTAGCCATAAAACAATTTCTAGCAGTTCAGAAAAAGATAACCGTAGTGGCCTAGGTACCATAAAAGTAAAGGCTTACACTTCAGATATCAGGATAAAACAGTATGCATAGGCAAGTAAGTTCTTCAACCATTAGCATTCTACTTTAGCAATACTTGCACTAACAGGATAATAAAGTCATACAGAAAAAAACACCTCAGGAACAGGTCATGAGAGATAAAGACATGGGGCTAGGCAAGTTGGAAAGAGCGCATGGCAGCCACTAGATGTGATAGTAATAATTCCCATAGAGGGTCGACATATAACCACCTAAAATGTTTTCTATTTCAGTTGGAGAGTATCTCCAATGCAGTTAAATAATCAGTGCTCCTTGCATTAGACTGGTAGGAATATAACTAATAGTTCTAATAGAGAAGTAACTATCAAACACCTTTCAGTTTACTCATTAGGAAACAAATAAACAGAAAGTTAGTCATGCAAAGCAAGCATATACATAGTCAGAAAAGCCGTGCCATAAAATACAAGAAGGTCAGGCGCTCTAAAATCTGCGAAGCCAAGGGGAATAGCGGAAGGGAAAATAAACAGGGCTAATGTGGTAAAGAAATTAGGTAAGCAAAAATATAATCCCAAAGCTGCTTAAGCTAAATTCATAGGGCTCGCTTTAATTAGCTGCACCGTTTGGGTCAACAAAAGCATTGGAGTCATGGCGAAGTGTTATCTGAACGCTAAAAGTAGTTTAGTAAGTAACACTATTGCCTAACTGGGTGTCGTATATTTTGCGTTCTTCAGATGTATATTAAAAATAGTTTGAGGAAATGTTTAGAAGGGACAGCAGAGCACAGTACTAGGCATTGCCCCAGACTAGCATGGCTAATATGAGAATGAATGGAGTTAAATATTCATATGGAAGGAGCTATGATTCACGCTCCACAGTACTGCGCAACCACAGTTCACGTGGCATATATATATGGATCCCTATCAGATGATAGAAACTTAATATGACTGAAACTCGTTTGACTGAGACAATAAGACTGAAATTTTAAAATACTGAAAAACCACTTGACTGAAACCCATGATACCTAAATCTTACAATGCTAAATTTCAACATGCTGAATTGTAAGGTGGATGATATAAAACCAGAATAGGCCATTGTTGGGGGCTGTGCCTCCCACACACCCCTTACTATATATATATACTAACTCTAGGATCGCACTACAGGGGGGAAAGGGTGCATACATTTTCCCCACTGTAGTGTGATCCTGGAGTTAGTATATATAGTAAGGGGGTTTGTGGGGGGCATAGCCCCCCACCTATTCTGTTTTTATATCATCCACTTTACAATTCAGTATGTTGAAATTTAGCATAACATACCTGCAGCTCAGATGGCTTAGTGAAAAATTGCTGTGTCTATGGTGTGCAGGGTCTTGGGTTCGAGACTTGCAAGGGATGATTATTTTGTTGCTGGGCAGACAAGGGCTGTTGGATACAGAGTGGTTAAGGCACTTTTAAGCAGTTGTAAGTGGGTTTGTGTGGTGGTAAGCAATGCTAACTTCCAGTTAAATATGCTTACAGACAGCCTTAAAAGTGCTTAATCTGTGTAGGCATTGCTTAGCACCATGCAAACAGGCTTAATCCCACTTACTACTGCTTAAAACCGCTTACCCCCACTTACGCCCACGCTGATTTCTTTAAAAGAAAAGAAAAGAAAAAAAGGGGTGATAGGAAAGTGGTGAAAATGGTAGCACGCAGAGGGGAAAGGCAATAGGAAAGTAGCTAGAGATGTGCAGGATGGGTGTATGGAAAATCCATAGCTGTTCATCTCTTCTGCAGCAATAGCTGTGCAGATATACTGAATTTGGAGGTATATTTGGACACTCAAACCTATGAGAGAGGGGTGAGGGCAACAATAATGTGTTGTGAAGCCAATTAGACCAGATTACATGTGTCCAGTGGACACATGTGTGAAATGGACAGCAATGTATGGGGTGAAAAACAGATTGCCCTTTTTTTTAAGGTGAGAGTGGGATGTTAGAGAAGGATAGTAAGTATATTTGGGGAGGTAGGTTGGGTAGGAAGACAGACAAGACAGGCAAGACAGCATACAAGGGTGGTATATGACACATGTGGGGAGTAAACACCTTAGATGGGGAGGGGTTTTTGGAAATCGGAAGCCCATGAGCCCCCAAATGGAAACAGTGGGACTGAGGTCCCCATCCATGGGCAGTCACCAATGCACCTTCATGGCCCCAAAGGTGGCTGTGCTGGGGGCTGAGCAGGAGGAGCAGGATGACCATCTTATTGCACTACACAGCCCTCAAGCTGGCATAGCAGATCTCCAAACTCCTTTCGGAGCTCGCTATGCACCTGTCCCCGGACCTGGTTTTGGGTGACGGTATCCTGTCTGCACCCAGTCCCAGGGGAGCCGAGCCCCATCCCCTGAGGCTGTTTCACCCAAAGGCAGTGCAGGACCAACGGACAAGGAGGTCCCGGGGTGGGTCCCAGACGTGCTGGGGCCTGGTGCCATGGCCTGATGAGGTGGGTCCACTGGGACCCGCCTTCCCAAATGTGCTATGGTGTTGCAGTTTTAGAACATATGTGGGTTAGCAATAGTGAACACAATCCAGGATTAGTTATAACATAATGCATAAATATTCCCATTAACCCAAAACAACAGATTTGGAACAGTTGCATTGCACACAGAACACATGTATATATGGAAACCCAGTAGCCATTACAACGGCATGCAGGTTACATTGATAGCAACAGGCCAGCAATGATAGTATTTCAATATGGAACATTAATAGAAACACATTTCAATATTTGTTGAACAATAGGACACATGTCACAACAGTAGGTTTGGTGTAAAACACACCCATTGATCTGAGTGTTTAGATTATTGTTGCAGATATGGTGGGGGGGATGTCAGTTAACTTGTATATCCTTGCAGTACTCACAACTTTAATGATAATTGCTCTAATCATTACTCTACAGATATTATTACACTACCCTATGGCCTTGGTTTGACCAGTGGTATGTTTGCACACAGTGTATAATTAAACCGTCTTATAGCTACTTTCTACTTCTCTTACCTGGAAGACCATTGGGGGGAATATTTGTTAACACTACCTGACTTTTTCTACACATATTCCCAAAATCCTAGTTAAAATTATGCATATAGCTTACTACCACTCCTGGGATTCAAACCATGGCTGTGTCTGCTAAAAATACAACAGTTTGTATATCATCAGAGTGAGCTATTTAGAAACTGCTGTTTTTTCCTTCAGTGTTTTCTGTCCAAGTCTCTCTTGGTTGCACAATCTGACCTTGTAATTACAAAATTCTTATACAGACATTCTAGACATATTTTTATGTAGCACAGTGTGGGAATAGTGGTTAATACAACATTACTATTCAGATATCAGATCTTGGTGAATGCAACATGTCAGACCATACAATACCAGAGTAAACACAACCAGTCCAAGATTTAGAACTTTATTGCCAGGCAGTTACACTTTTATTTAAATATGACCTATATGGGACTATTACTGTCATATTGTCCGGTTTATTCAGTACAAACCATACACATTTTTTATACTGCCAGATGACATTGTACTCCTTTATATTTATTTGGTATGACTACTACAAGCAGGATTGTTACTCATCATCCTCGCAACGCAGCCTTTGCTGCCTGCTGGCATGGGCTTCCTGGTTCACATCCCACTCAGCTGGAGCTGCAATAAAAATAGAGAAACATTTATGCATACCTATCCATCACATACACAAGCTGGACTTTGGTAAACAGTTATTCCTATGAATACTTACACACTGCTGGGACATCTCCCCTCTCTCTTGCTTCTTGGACCCACTGTTCCAAGAGCTCCATATTCCTCCATTTCAAGTCGGCATAGTGGTGCCAGACCTACTCACCAGTCTAAGGGATACCAGTGGCACTGGTAAGATCACAGGTGAGACTTTCCCAGGCTTCTGTTTTATATTGGGAGCCCTGGTACTTGTCCTGCAGCAGTCTCATGTCATGTTTTTTTTACCAGGAGTCCTTCCATGACCTTAGCCTCCTGTATGCTCCAGTGCTGCGCCCAAAAGTGCATGCCCTCTCCAACACCTGCCATACTACCTACAGTGGAGAGCTACAACCAGTTATGAGCTGCATTTCTGCCTGTGGGGTTTAAATACAGCTGATTTCCTGCCCTTTGCCATGATTGGATGGTTTTGAAAATGCTGAACTAAGCTAAGCTACGGGCAAACCTGCTTAGCTAAGGTTGGCAGTGCTTAAAGGGACACGTTCAGCATTGCTTACCAATGGGCAAATCCACTTAGCTGGGCTATTCATTGCTTAGTATTTATATGTACACAATGCTTACACCCAGTCAGCATAGCTGTGCAATGCTTAGCATTGCTTATGTTTTATTATATTGGTCTACCACCTGTATGGGATTGCTTCATCATTCATTACATAATATAGATTTATTTACCTTCCCCTGACATCCCCCAATGTGGTGTAATTAGTTTATTCTTGTGTGACTATACTGTATGGGGCACTTGTGTTTATATGGGGGTTTCCCTACTTTATCACACTGACACCTCACATCTGGGCCTAATACACTACTCTGGTTGAGAAAAATAAGTTACTTCCTACATAAATATACAAATAAATTAAAATTGTAATGTTTACACATACAAAGTGGAAATGGCTTTGGTGAAGCTTGAACTGTGAATGACTACATGCAAGGCATATGCTGTAACTGCTACACTATTGCACTTATGCTTATGCTAGATGTCTATTGCTTTTTAACTTATCCTGCCATTTCAGCTGGGCTAAGCATAGCTAAGCAACAGGCACACCCACGCAACTACGCTTAAACGTTATTGCATATGTTGTTGTGTTTTTTAATTTGTACCCTTCAGAATATCCATGCTAATGCTGAACCTGTTATTCTAGCAACTTTCTGGCTTTGTATGGATGATTGTCCCTTATGGCTTTCTTCAGATTCCTTCCTGTAATGGGTTGGGAGGTGTGGGCTATGTGCCTATGCTGAACCTGTTATTCTAGCAACTTTATGGCTTTGCAGGGATGATTGTCCCTTATGGCTTTGTCTAGATTCCTTACTCTGATGGGTTGGGAGGTGTGTGCTATGTACTTATGCTAAACCTGTTATTCTATCAACTTTATGGCTTTGTAGGGATGATTGTCCCTTATGGTTTTGTCCAGATTTCTTACCCTGATGGGTTGAGGGTGTTACGAGCATTCTCGCTCATTTTAAATTGCTGTACGGCAATTCTAGTATGCAGAGAGCATGTGTATTCTGAGATCACTGGTCTCAGACACACCCCCTGTACTCATACACAGAACCTTGTCCGTTTTGCAGCACAGCAGCATGCCTTCATGAATATGCATGGCGCACTGCCATGCTGCATGGGAATGGTCCCTTCCATGCAGGAATAAACTATTCCTGCACGGAAGTTTACTGAATCCCAGGGAAACTCTTCTCACTATTCTTGCCCTTACATAAAAACATGATCAATACAATAATAAAAAATTCACGCAATCACAAAGTTCAACTTTTAGGGAAAAAAAAAAACAACCAATCAAAGCATCATATCAAGACACACCTTTCTACCCATCAAAACTAAAATGCTCAACAAAAACATATAATATAATCAGGACTAATTATACAACAAATTTCTATGGCCAATGAACTAATTAGTTTGATTTAAGTACAGGCTTTAGGGAAAATATATAGGGTTTAGTTTAGTTCAAAACTCTCAGTTTTATCTGAAAGACGCTTGGGAATTCCTGAATGAGATGTATATTTTTATTAAAAAATCCCTTGAGTTTATTGGTTCCTCAAGCAATGCTTTATTGGTTACACTTGACATAGCAGCTCTGTACCCTAGCATTCATCATGTAGCTGGCATTTGCTTAATGGAGAGACACCTCACGAACCATGCTGGTACAGAGTTGGGTAAAGCTCAGACCCGTTGTAAACTTCTACAATTAGTTCTGGAAAACAACTTTTTCATTTTCAGTGATAAAATTTACCATCAAATTAAAGGTGTAGCCATGGGTGCTAAAATGGCACCGGCTTATGTTAATCTAGTGCTTAGTTCCTGGGAGGCCAACGCACTTATTTATTTGAAAAGATTCAACCGAGTGCATCTCTACAAGAGTTTCATTGACAATATATTTTTTTCTCTGACTGGGCATACAGAATGAATTAAATGATTTTATTTCAAACATCAAAGAGAGCATATAGTTTCTTGACTTTACCATCTCCAGTATAGGTAAAACAATTCATTTCTTGGATATTGCCCTTTCAGATGATAATGTCCATAACACTTTCAACTCCACAATTTATTGGGCATTGCTTTACAACAGTAACTGCCCCCTGATGTGTAGTAGCAAGGCCCACCCAAACCTCTCTCTACAGGCTGCCCACACGAATAATCATGAAGATGGTGAAGAAGTCCGCATGAATATGTATTCATTATTACTGGTATGTGGTAATCATTCAACTTTTTGTTCGGGCAATATTTACAGTCTTTCCTTATTTGCGCATCCTTTAACCCCTATTATTTTGTCTACTGTTATCATGCAGAAACTGTTGAGAGGCATACTCTCAAAGAACTGCCATTTAAATCAAAATAGGGCATTACCCCTCTTAGAACTTGTGACTATCATAGAGAAGGTGATGAATGTCATGTAATAAACGAGGATAGTAAATAGAAATTTTTAAATGCGAATGCAAACTTCATAAAATATACACTAAGCTGAAGTAATCCACATCTCCTCTACAACTGTGTACTTGTAGTTGTAAAAGTAAATTGTAACTGTAAACACAACTATAATGCAGATGTTGAAGTATAGTACTTTCTGTAAAGTAAATGCAATTTTTTGGTACTTACCTGATGCTCTTTAATGTAGATATAACTCTTGAATGAAGAATCATCATAAATGAGGCATTTGACAAGGATTCCATTACTGAACTGTATTTAATGGCAGATACCAATACGCAGCAAATGTTGCAAATTATTTCTTCCCAAAAAAATAAACACAGGGACCCACTTCCCAACAAAGGAATATATACATAAATAAAAGGGATGTAAGGTAGTGGGTTAGGGCATGTTAAGGCATGTACTTCATAACAAAAGCAAAAATACATAGCAAAAGTAACTGGGACAGATCTTAAACCATGAAGAAAAAACTAACTTAAACATATCAAACTGAGGGCCGGATTCACAAAACCTCCATGTAAGACTTAATATGTCTTACTCGGAGGCTGCAGTTGAACGGTATGACGTCAGCATGCCATGCATATTCATGAGGGCATGCTGAATCATACCCAAGTCTAACACGGTCCGTGTAGGAAAGTAGGGGGCGTGTCCGATTGCCGAGTACAGCAAAGGGACACGCCCCCAGAAGAATCAGAGTCCTGAAAGTAAACACCCACGAGCGAGTCCGCTGAAATGTCAAGGAACACAATACCACACATCCCCACAGACTAAACCCTACTGAAAATATGTAAAATGTAAAAATAGCAGTTTCCTTTTTTTTTTTTTAATTTCCAAAATGTTTGCCCGCATTTGCACGCGTTTGCACGGGTATGCCCTTTGCTCAACCACAGTTAGCAGATATGACATTGAAAAGCATATAAGATATACATATGCAAATTAAGCAAAGTAGCAGTAGCGTAGCGGTAGAGACGTCGCCCAAAGAATAGGTAGTCATTGTTCGAGCCCCACAACATCCCGCTCCATTTTTCTTTAAATAAGTATGAAACAATTCCCCGATATATATAAATTTAATTTAAGTAAAATGTAATGAAATGGCCCATGTATTTCTGAACAAAACCTATATTATGTATATATAAAAGGGATCATAATTGTCCGTAGCTTAGCAGCGCTTTAACAAGCTTAATATGAGTGCCCGTAGCTGAGCAGTGCTTTAACAAGTGTAATATGAGTGCCCGTAGCTGAACAGTGCTTTAACAAGCGTAATATGAGTGCCCGTAGCTGAGCAGCACTTTAACAAGCTTAATATGAGTGCCCGTAGCTGGGCAGCACTTTACCCAGCTTAATATGAGTGCTTATGGCTAAATAACGCGTTACCCAGCGTAAGCCGTCTGCACGGAGCTGTGCAGCTCGCCAACCAGCTTACTGTCGGGCAACGTTGGGCAAGCTGTAGCAAAATCACCTTTACACACAGACACACCTACTAGCCTGTCTAGACAGTAGTAAAATAAAAAAAAGGAATGGCAAGGATTGAACCTGGGATAGTGTGCACCATAGTCAAAGTACTGAACCACTAAACCATGACAGTTGTACTGAGAAATACAGTATTACCATACATATAGGAATGAATGAAAATATAACCATGACAAAGCAGGTTTGCTGTAAGCAGAGAAATATACAAAATGGCCAATCACAGATAAGTGTGGGAAAACCGGCATATATAAGCCCCATAGGCGGGAATACACACCATAACTGATTGTGGTACCCATTTGCAGTCAGGATGGCAGGTGCAGGAGAGGGAAATTGCTTTAGAGCACAAAGGTGGGGCGTTGAGGAGTCAAAATATATGGTTTGGCTCCTAGTCCATGATCATGAAGCGCAACTCATGCAGGGCCGGGTTCAATGGGGCGCGTATAAGGCAGAGGCGTAGAACCGGTTGGCACATGATCTCACCAGTGCCACAGGCATTCCAAGGACTGGTGAACAGGTCCGTCACCACCATGCGGACCTGAAGTGACAAAAGGAGGACCAACTGAACCGATGGATCCAGGTGGCCCGCCAAATGCCCAATGCCCCACTACTAAGTAAGTATCCATGTAATTAAGTATGTAAGAAATGCTATCCTAGCCTATAGTATGGATAGGTATGTTACAATATTCCTTAATTTATATTACAGCTGCAGGTGTTCGTTCCATGAATCGGCAAGCCTATGCTGATAGGCTGTCGAGGTTGCACCACCAGGCAGGTCAGTAATTATTCTGCTGGTATTGTTATAGAATATAAGTGGGACAGCTTGTAAAAGAGTTCAGTGTTATAACCCAGTAATAAAGGTCAAATAAGCTTAGAATAAAGATTCTGCTAGTATTGTAAGATTAGATAAGTGATGCAGCCTGAAAATGAGTGTTGTAATCAATCAACAAAGGATAGACAACTGTTGAATATATTCTTGTAAATTTTGCCATATGAAATAAGTGAGTCAACTGGAAATGATTGTTGTAACCTAGTAATAAATGTTAATAAAGCCTAGAATTAAGTACCATCCTGAAATGTAAATATAAAATAAGTGAGAGAGTGTGAGAAAGAGAGTTTTAAGCTACCAAGAAAGCTGTAATAAATGTGGAATAAAGGTATACTGCATTCACTACATAATGAAATGAATGAGACAGCCACAACCAAAGAGTGAAATGTCTTTAATAAAGTACATAACCTGGACTGTGTCTGTCCCACAATTTGTATATGTTGCTGTACCCTTGCATTATGGAAATAGTATGATTGTATGAAATGCTGAACATCCACAGTTGTCTAGACCCAAATAAATGAAATGTAGCAGGATGCTTTACCTGAACACAGCCAGATATGAACATATATGAATAAAAATGGAATGTATATTAATGCAGCAGTAACATCCCCATCACCAACATTCCTAAGGTTACATACAGGAAACTGTACTAATACATGTAGGGGGATATATATCTGCATCTACTAGGAATGTACAGTATATGTATAGGTAGTTTAAGTTGTTAATGTAATATTTCTTCACTCTACCCTATTTTCACAAATTATGCCATTCCACACCAAACTGGGTATGTGTATTCACAATTAATTTCCATGGACATTTGTCCTGTTGGTTTATACATATCTGCATGTACGTTGATGCATGTGCCCTGTTCACATATCCAAACCTGATGGCCTGTTGCCACCAATCAACCCTGCATGCTGTTGGAATGTCCACTGTTGTTCTAAATGTGCATGTGTTATGCTTGCTGCTCAATGTTCGGAATTCATGTGTGTTTGGTTAATGGGAATACTGATGCATGCTGTTACAACTAATTTTGAATGGTGTTGTTTGTTACTAACCCAAAATACCATAAAATACTGCTAAACATAGGACAACAGGGAAGGCGGGTTCCAACGGTCCCACCTCTCCCACCTCAGCTGACGAGTGCACCTGGCACCAGTGCCCAGGCCGGGACCTCCTCCTCCCGTGGCCCTGTGCCACCTTCAGGTGGAAGCGCTGCAGGGTATGGGGCTTGTCCCCGCTCTGCAAGCATGGCCGGAGGAGATCCTCCACTCACCTTCCATACGGTCCTGTCTGTGGTGCGAAGTAAGATCAGGTGTTCTGTGACTGATCCCCTACGCCAGCTTGAGGTGAGAGTGGCGCAACTCACGGGTGTGCCTGCCCATCCTATCCAGCCCCCAGCACAGCCACAGCCTGGGCTGTGAAGGTGCAGTGGTAACTACCCATGTGTGGGGATCTCAGTTCCACTGTTGCCATCTGTGGGCTCATGGGCTTGCGATATCCAAACATCCGTCCCCGTCAATTGTGTTTACCCCCCACATGTGTCATACTCCGCCCCTGTATGCGTCTTGTTTGTCTTGTCTGTTAACCTCCCCAACCTACCTCCCCAAATATACCTACCTCCTGTACCTCACATTCCACTCTCACCTGAAAAACAAAATAAAAAAAGGGCACTCTGTTCCCACAAAAAAATTACACCCCATACATAGCTGCCCATTTTGCATACATGTCTGCTGGACATGTAAACTGATAATTACAAATGGCTGTACAACATATTTTGTTGTCCTCACCCCTCTCTCAGGGGTGGAAGGTGTCAAATGTCGCTCTAAATTTCTAACATATGCACAGCTGTTGCTGGTAAAGAATTGGGAAGCTATGGGCCTTCCCTACATCCTTCCTGCACATCCCGAGCTTATTTTCCTACTGTCCTACCCTCTTTGTGCCCCCTTTTTCACCACTTTACTATTTCCCCATTTTCTTTTCTTTAAAAGAAAATAGCATAGGTGTTAGCAGGAGTAAGCACTTTTAAGCAGTAGTCAGTGGGTGTGCGCTTGTGAGCGCTTACCTAAGCGTAGATAAGCATAGCTAAGCATTGCGCAAACTCAGGCAAACACTTACAACTGCTTAAAACTGCCTTAGTCACTCTGTATGACAAGGCCTGTAGTCTGCTCATCAGCAAAATAAAATACCCCTGTCAGTCTCAAACCCTGGACCTTGGCAACACTAGACTGCATGAATTACCACTGAGCCACAGCAGATATACAAGAACTTGGTGCTGAAAGAAATATATCATGAAATACAAGGAGTGAATGTAAAGGGAAAATAGAAAGGCCATTACACAAAGCTTGTTCTGTGTATCTTTACTGGCAATTCTTGTGGAATTGCATTATATTAGTGTGATAACAGAAACAGCCATGCTAGTAGGTAATAATGTTACAGTAGCACCTTACAAACCCCACACAGTATCAGAGCAGGATAAACACCACCATATTTGAACAGGTAAGAGGCCAGACTTCCCAACTGTGACTGATTTACAGGGATGTCCCTGATTTGCAAACAAATGTTAACTGTGCCCCACTGACTCCCTGTGAAATGTACTCACAGTAGGCAGAAAGGTGGGGAATCCCACGTAATGGTATTTGTCAATAAGTTACAGTAGACACTACTTGCATGTCAGAAATGGTGTAGTAATACATATGCTCAAAGTACCCCACAGTCACAACTGCAGAATATCTGAAATATATCACGGGTGTATCCCACTGATATGTACCTTTCCCTGAGGCTGGTCAAATATATACCTGAAAGTATCTGAGGCCTGGAAGTGTCAGAAACACACAGGCATATCAGCCTGTCTGCTGTTAAACACTCTGCGAATAGCTGTAGAATTACTTCCACAAGCATGCCCTTATGTAGAAGTACAACACAGAAATATCAAAGGATGTAGCCATCTAACATACTAATGACAGTATAGCAGTTCACAAGCACTGCATGTGCCTGATATTCATACTTGTTAATACAATATACTTAGTTGTCCTCACCCCTCTCTCAGGGGTGGAAGGTTTCAAATGTCACAGCAAATGTCAAACATATGTACAGCTATTGCAGTTAAAGAAATGTGCAGCTATGGACCTTTCCTACACCCAGTCTGCACACCCCTAGCTGGTGTCCCCACTGACTTCCTGCTTCCCGCTTACAACTGTTTAAAAGTGCCTTATTCACTCTGTATGACAAGGCCCCAGTACTGCTCAGCAGCAAAATAAAATACCTTTGTAAGTGTCAAACCCCAGACCTTGAGCTCACCAGACTGCATGAAGTACCACCAAGCCACAGCAAATATATAAAAACTTAGTGCTGAAAGAAATATATTATGCATTACAAGGAGTGAATGTAAATGGAAAATAGAAAAGCCATAGCAACACATTGCAAGAACTACTGTTGTATGCCAGTTAATCCACAAATCCCACAGGAAAGTACATTCTCCCTTGTAAGCAGTGTCAGTATTAGTAGGTATGAGTTAACATACACACTGAGAAGAGTGCACTGGAAGAAGCAACAGTCAGGTTTCAGTACAACATGCATTTCAGTGGCTACAACACAGCCTCAGATATGAGAGATATACCAACCTTCTGACTGACACAACAGTGTCCACAGCAATCCAGCATTGTCCCCACCTTGCAAAACTGAAAGGCCTACGCCTACCTAACCTATCATTTTATAGCAATGTCCTGAAATCACAGTGAGAACTGCAAGTACCACAGAGCAGGTTGCATGCAATTACTAAATGCTGGCCACCAATTGGTGCAGAGGCCATCACATGCACATGTGCTGATGCCTACAAAAGCAGCCTGTACTGCCAGTCCACACATGCAATAATATCATTGCAACAACTGGAGGGAGAGAGAGAGAGGGAGAGAGATATAGATAGATATAGATATAGATATAGATAGAGACAGAGACAAAAAAAAGCCAGCAAGCAAGCCAGCAAGCAGGCCAGCAAGTAAGCCAGCAAGCCAGCAAGCAAGCCAGCCAGCAAGCTAAAAGAAAAAAGCTGTCAGAGACAAAGGTAATGTAAACTACATAATCTAATAATCTACATACTGTGAAGCCTCCATATGTGTTAGCAGTCTGTATCTATATGTATATGCAGATGTGCATAGGGCAAGGGACATACTGCTACTGTTAGTGAAGGCTGGACATACATATGTAGTTGAAGGTTGCTATGTGCACATATCAATATAGGTTGTAGTGTGTGGCATTGAAAACAGCATGCAGTGCAGGTATATGTCATGTGGTGGTGAACTTCTGTGGGACTGAGCCAGTGAGGCCTGCTACAGCTATACGGCCTGAGGACAGCATAATGCATTCTGCACAACACAGTGCAATATCATTATAGAATGGTATGTCTCACAACTGTTTCATAAATGATATTCCCACCATGAAAGGTGGGCAGTCTATGTGCCTACATGTGCATGTATATGTACAGCAATGGATGTTTAGAAGTATGTGTGTGTGTATGTATATATATATATATATATATATATATATATATATATATATATATATATATATATATATATATATATATATATATACATAATCTATATATATATATATATATATATATATATATATCTGCATATTTATTTATATACACATATATATATATATATATATATACATACACATAGATAGAGAGGTATGTATAGATAGATAGAGATATATATATATATATAGACAGATAGAATATGTATATACATATAATAGATGCATACATATGTATATATATATATATATATATATATCAATATATATATTTATATATATATATATATATATATATATATATATATATATATATATATATATATATATATATATTTATATGTGTACATATATATGTATATATATATATATATATATATATATATATATATATATATATTTATATGTAAAGAGAGAGTGAGAGAGGGGGACATGGGGGCAGATGTACTGCAACAGGTGCCTGGTGACCAAGGCATGGACTGAACACCAGTGTTGATACTGCAGTACCATACCCCATTCCAAAACATGTTACCCATTAACTACCACATAGGTGGTTGCCTGCCTACCACTGGAGGTGTCAGAAGGGAACATGGGACACAGGTGTAAAATAGCCTCCCCTTTGATATCCACAGTGGCACACTAGTCTTGTAATACCTGTACATGGTACATGTCATCACAAAAGGTGTGTCAGCTAGGGAAAGGTAAGTCACTGTGCCCCTCTACACCTCACAATGTCCTATGCAGTATGTACCTCCCATGACAACTACAGCAAGTGGAAAGGCCACAGACATACCTAACAAAGACTGATAATGCCCTCAAACACATTCCCTATGCAGACTGACTCAAAAAACCACAGACAGAGTGTCTTGCATACTTCCTACACAGAGGTTACCACTGCTGGACATACAGAGTTATGTCACACCCATACCAGTCGGCCAACCCCCATGGCAACACCTCACAATCCATCCAGCCTACATGACCTAGGGCCCTAATCCTTGTCACTGCACTAAACAGCACATGCTGGAGGTACAGGTTTCTATACACAAATATGCCATACCCTGGACTAAACCACCCAGCATTAACAAACAAGGCTCCTTATTAGTAGATGTCATACATACCCCTGATGAATGTTATGGAGATAGGTAATATGCCCTGTGAGTCACCTCTGGGACACATGTGTAGTCTAATGAAATGGTTACACAAAGGGCAGCGTAGCATATGGCTAGGCTACCCTAGGCCCAGGGCCAATAGCATAGTACCTACCTATGACACAATGCACACACACATGTACTCAGTGCAATACCAGCTATGTGAGGTTGAATGAGTATGACACTGACTGCGTGCAAGGTCTGTAAAGGTGTGATAGCTTAGCGTAAGTTTGTGTCTGTCATGCTAGTTTGTGTCGTAGGTGAGAGGCCAGAGAAAGATGTGTCAGTTATCGGGATGCAAACATAGTAGATTGGCATATGTTGTGCTGTAGTTCCCTGTGTATGACTGCGGTGTCCCATCGTAGGCAGAAGCAATACATGTATGCTCAGTAAGCGGTACTGCTGTTGAATCCAGCTCACATATGAACTGTTGTACTACCTGAAGTTGTAGGCCTAAACACTACAGTATGGTGTATGTTCACATTCCCTGGTAACACTGTCTGGTGTGTTTCCTGTAGTCTGCACAGATTACATACCTCATGCATAGGTATCTGTAAGTAGGGGCACACAGTACTTTAAGGTACACAGTTAATGCTCATCTGTGTTGTGATACATTTGTGTGTTGTATGTATGTGTAATGTGTGTGTGTAATGTGTGTGTGATGCCTGTACCATGGCCACAATCACATGTGTGTTACAGGGTATGTGTGTGTACCTGGCAGCATGTATACTCTGTGACAGCAGTATGCTGGCTATATTAACAACTGTGCACATATGTCAGGTAGGGGTATGGCATCAAAGACTAGGGTGGATTACCATTGAAACTGTAAATGTGCATTGCAGTCATTGCATGGGATGACAATATTCTTCATCCATTAGCTTGATACATAACCCCAGTGTGAGGTTGTGCATTGTATCCCAAACAGTATGCCGAGTGCTGGTGTATACTAGTTTGTTGTATGTAGTGTGGCAGGCACTGTCAGACAGTTGTGGGCTGAGCACTGATATGTGGTATCAAACATGTGTATCCCCTGATAGACAGACAGATGCTATATATGGCAGTTAAGTGATATCAGTACATTAGAATATTGTGTGCCACATGACTTGCTCACATATTTTTCTTTTCCTTCCAGAGTGATGGTGCATCAGTGTAACCCACCTTATACAGCAGCAGAGGATCAGGAGTTCCACCAGAGCTTGGTGCAGAATTTCTCTGTGCTGTTTTCCAGGACCAGCCAGAACCAGCATGAGAGGGCTGCACTGTGGCAAGATCTTGTCCATCGGGTAAATGACATAGGCATGCATAACTGGACATATGAGCAGGTACGCCATCACTGCAGTGATTTAGTTAGACATGTCCGGCAGCATGCGTCTGATATCCACAGACAACAGCTTGCCACAGGTAGTGGGGTACCTATCCACCCCCCCTCACCAGTGTGGAGGAGCACCTCCTAAGTGTTGTGGCTCCAGGCCAACAACAACAACAACATCCACAAACATGTGTCATCATGGAGGCCGGAGCCACCTAGCATGTTGAAATGGAGTGTGCAGGTAACATGCCATATCTGTAGTTGACTGGTCTCTGTTCTGGGAGTTTATGTGTGTGTGAGAGATTTACTGTGTGTGTAGCTGTTAACCTGCCTTTTCTTCTGCAAGAATGATATTCTGAGCATAATCTGTACACCTGTGAAAGCCAGCTGTTGTACTACTGTACTTTATCATAATCACAATATCAATGGCACAGTTGTAGCCACTGGCAATCACTGTCATATTTTTGCAGGTCCCTCTGGACTGACAGCAAGTCAGCCAATCCATGCTGGTGAGTGTGTAATAGCAATACTATTCCTAATGACATGTGCATGTCATATGGACGTGTAGTGTGTGCACATGTAACACCTACGCATAATGCATGCTGTGCATGTTTGCTGTGAGACTATGCATATCCCATTATTCTCAGTAGCTGCCTCACTCACATGCAATACACAGAGCATGACACACATGTGTGGCAACAAAGTACTGGACATTGTATAGGCATATCTGATACACATGTACACAACACACACGTTTGGCATAGACACTACACCTTAGCCTGCTACACATGTCCAATTATGACACCTGCTGTATGGCCACCCTTCAGTATCCCACTTATCCTCTATGCGGCACACATAATATACCTGAGGGGTAGATGCCTACCATGTCTTTGAGCAACAGTCTTGAACAAATAATACATTCATATTAGGCAATGCTCACTATTGGCCACCTTACACACCCATGTAACAAGTGGTTGTGTAATTGTGGATGTAGTCATGTTATTACACTTCAGGTACAGCATGCTAGCTGCCTGTTTGTCACACATTATTATTGTTGACTGACCACAAGAAGCATGTTGATCATGGCTCACGTTACTACACCACATCCAGTTCCACTGACCACAAAAGTACACATAGCAGTTATTGCATAGCACCGTCATGTGTTGTGTGTGTGTGTGCAAATATATGCACCCACAGCTTGTAACACTTGCACAACATTGTTATGTCCTTGTACACATTGTGTCCCAGGGTGGAGACAATCACTGAACAACTACACACAACCATCAAGTACATGTATACTGTTATTAACAAGGGCTGTCTACACTTGCACTGCATGTTCCTGTGCAACACATAATCTGCATGCTGACATGTGTGCAGTGATGATTTTCCTTGTGATACTGTCACCCACCCTCAAACAGTATTGTGTATGTGTTAGATTGCAGGTGTGTCTGTGTTTGTATCTGCTGTACTGAGGAGTGTGCCTGTGTGCCTGTGTGCATGTGTGCATGTGCACCTGTGTGCATGTGCACCTGTGTGCATGTGTGCCTGTGTGCAAGTGCGCCTGTGTGCATGTGCGCCTGTGTGCATGTACGCCTGTGTGCATGTGTGCATGTGCACCTGTGTGCATGTGTGCATGTGCACCTGTGTGCATGTGTGCTAACATCGTGTACACATTTGTAAACTGTGTTTCCTATCTTCCTCTCACAGGTTCTGATGTTGCTCTGGTGGAGTGCAGCAGGGAACCTGAAGCCACTGCTGGGGATAGTGATAATGATGATACATGTGTAATGGAAGTGTGACAGAGTCTGTCGTTGGTCAGCCAATCAACACTACACAGCAGTCAACCCCATCAATGCGCACAGTCATCCTGCCGATACATCCGTTGTCACCAATGTCCTTAGCTGAGGGACAGCATACAGTGGGCATTGACCAGGGTAGTGTGGCATCATTGGCACATGCATCCCCTCACAGCAGCCATGGCCAGATTCTTGACATGGTACCACACAGGCAGATGTCCAGGGGTTCTCGTAGGAGCATCCGTGGTTGTACTGCCCCTGTCAGACGTGCCCACAGAGGTTTTTTTTACCTCAGCTATGTTCTGGGCTGTAATGCAGGCACAGGCACATATGGAACGATACACCAGACAGGGTCTGAGGGAGCTTAGAGCACATCACACTGCTATGAATGACACTATGCATGACGTTGCGGCTGCCATCTGTAATTTCAGCAAGGTCATTGATAGACGTTGGGGGGACACATTAGATCTCTTCCACAACTGCAGGATGGTTGAGGCGTCGATGTGGACGTATGCCAGCAACATCATCAGCTGGCAGTCGTCGCAGATGACTGCAAACCTGCATCCGCTCCCATAGTGCCAGTACCAGCCCCAGCAATGTCATTACACCGTCCTAGAAGACCACGTGCACATGGCTCTGGACAGTCCCAGCAGGGGCATGTGTCCAGTCAACAACCCACTGCTTCTGATGACAGTACCCAGTCTGGCTTAGTACCTGATATTGTCCGTAGCACCCCTGCCAGGCACAGGTACAGTGTCTGTGGCCAGGGACAGTGATCTGTATGACCTGGCAGGTACAGTCTGTGGCTGCCCAGGAACACCCATATATGGCAGCCACGTGGTGGAACTGTGTGCAAGCATACACACACACATAATGCTAACACCTAGGGCTAACACATACACATCAACATTGCCCCATGTTGTACTGTTGTCCCTCACTAACACACACACACATACATGTCGATTGGATGTGTCAATGGCAGACTCTGACAAACCAAGTACACACCCTGTGCATATGATGAAACTGTGCCACCTCCTGCCATCTGTAACATTGATGCAGGAACAGGATAGCATGGTGTTGATGCACAGGGTGACTACATAGCACTGTAGTAATAATATCATGTTGTTAACAGTACAGTATAATGATATCGTTGTGGGTATATTCGAGCATGCATGATGCATTAACTATAATTGTCATTGTAGTTTTGTATACACCAGTGTTAATTCCCAAAGTGTACTGTCTGCACATGTGCCACATGGCTGTTGTGTGTACCTGTGCCTGCATGTGTTGGGGTGAGGACAGTACATGTGTGATGTTTACAGCACAGAGTTGCAGGTGTACATTTGTGAACATGGTTAGCATGGAACATGACATGGTTTGACAGTATGCTATGGGTGATACGGTTTCCATATGTCAATGGTCTGCATTCTGGTACTATACACAGCCTACATAGCCTGACATTCTGTGATCATTACATGCTGTCTCCTCCACTGATACACAGATGTAGGAACCTGGTGTCAGTGATATCCCTGCAGTACTACACTATACCATTAGCCATTCTTACTGAGCCCCGCACATCCCTGGGAACAATACTGTATGGCATATAGCAGTCTCACGTACATGTCAACACACTGCGGATATGTCCATCCACGACTGCAAATGCATACAGTGGCCTACAATGCATTCTACACATGACACACCTAACCACCACAAGGGTATCATACAGGCAGATACCTGTTGTCCAAGCCATGCTGTATTGCTGTAATGCAACTGTAGCGTTGTCATCAGCATGTAGTTAACATAGTATTCCAACAGTACCATGTAGGTGGTAGCACCCATCATGTAGAACGGGTAACGGTGTGTACAAGTGTTATCTTGTCTATCCTGTGCTATTCACATTTCCAAAGGTATTCTGCAGTCCCTCGGTGTATCACCTAAGCAAGATGGTGTCTGTATGCATATCGGCAACAGTTGCCATACACCTACACTGGATGTCCATCACTCACAGACTTTGCTGTGTTTTAACATGTCTGACATATACTCCAGACATAAACCCTCACCCACATTAATCTATCAAAGCTTTCATGGGTGTGTGTCACATAGTTGGCCTAGGACACAGATCACTGCAGTAGCCTGCATTGTCACCAACATACATGTATGGCCTAAGGTCTGGTAAGCTGCGGCACATGCTGGCAAAGGTAACATCTGTAATCATATGAGGCAGGCTTCACACATAGGAACTATTAAAGGTCACAGGTACATATCTGTATGTGGCACACATATACCTGATGTGTGCATTGAAATTACTGTTATAATAATATGTCATACAATAATAAAAGCAAAACATACAACACATTGACAAACTGTGTGACAAACACACACATGTTATTTGCAGCATTCAAACCCCTACCTAACTATGTTACAACACTTGAGAGAGATGCATTAGTGCAGCACGCTATTCGCATTACTGGATGACTTCCCTTCTCCTGCTGTATTTATAGGGTGCTGACATCACCAGTCTTTCCAAAGAGGAATGTACATCTTTTAGTGTGTTATCCCAGTCTTCAAAAAGGCCATTTTGTTTCACAGAGACTTGCATACATACACACCCCCCTGCCACCACACACACACAGCATTTGCAGGATTCAAACCCCTACCTATCTATGTTATGATACTTGAGAGAAACGCATTAGCGCAATGCGCTATTCGCATTACTGGATGACTTCCCTTCTCCTGCTGTATTTATAGGGTGCTGACATCATCAGACTTTCCAAAGAGGAATGTACATCTTTTAGTGTGCTATCCCAGTCTTCAAAAAGGTCATTCCTTTCACAGAGACTTGCATACATACACACCCCTCTGCTACCCCACACACACACAGCACTTGCAGGATTCAAATCCCTACCTAACTATGTTATGATACGTGAGAGAGACACATTAGCGCAGTGCGCTATTCGCATTACTGAATGATTTCCCTTCTCCTGCTGTATTTATAGGGTGCTGACATCATCAGTCTTTCCAAAGAGGAATGTACATCTTTTACTATCCCTCAGTATGGGGGATAACAATATCTGTGCATTAACAGACGCCTAGTTCAGGGTCACATATGCACACTGGCACTGCCAGGTTATGTTCTATACCATGCTTCATGACCACAGGACTTGTAACACACAACACAAGTAGGGGGTGTATCCATATACATCACAGATACACACATCTCTGGGCTGGTACCACTGCACTAAGCATGACAGGCCATACATATACAACTACCATTGTGCAAAACTGCCTTTTGGTTTGGTGTGTAGTTCAGACCATCCCCCCATACCCAGGAACCGCACCTGGCTTTCCTGGGAACAGTGTAGGATATGAAGGTCTTCACACACACCATTATAGTGGTTGACTTAAGGTACACAAATATTGACTGGGGATACTACTCAGGCTCTCAACCACATAACCCTACAGCCACTGCAATTTGTGGATCCATGTGCTATGGCACAACCAGTCACCACACCCACAAGGGGGAATACATATTGGACCTGATCATCACCAACATGGGGACTCTATGTTCCACACCAGAGGTAGAACCCTCATTGTTAAGATCAGACCATAAACAACTTTCCCTGGACATCCATATCCCGTCCCCACCCCCAGCCAAGGAAATCACTGTAAAGAATTTCTCAAAAGCAGACTTTGCACTTGTGAAGACTGGGGTGGAATACTTCAAAGGCCCTGTGCTGGAGGATAATACAGCCCAATCTGCAGAATCCTTTACAAATGCATTGTATGAGCACCTGCAGGTATGTATTGATCATGCTATCCCAAATAAAACCATGACTCCTCCAAAACAGGAGACCTGTCTGGTTGACCCCAGCCATATATAAGCTGTACAACAGAAGGAGAAAGCTACTACATAACAGAGCAATATTCCACAGAGGGAGGACATCTCTGAACAGGATTGGCAAGATACTTCAATCCCTCATATAATCATCACTTGCACAGTTTGACAGTGAAATTGACCAGACACTACAGATAATCACAAGGCCTTCTTTAGTTATGTCAGGAATATGTGTGGAAAAAACACAGATATGCTCTGAATTGTTGCATAACAGCACAAAATATGCCAAACCTACGGACATAGCCTACACCCTGGCAGACAGAGTCTGCACAAACACCCCCCCTTACCCCCCAAGGTTACAGATGCCCATCCCAAATTAATGTAACCTCCCTGACATCACAGATGCACAGGTGACAGGTGCCCTCTCCACAGCAAATAACACAGTATATGTATGGGACCGGACGGTGTCCCAGGCTGTGTCCTACAGGAGCTCTTTGTAGAACTGGACACTCACATTAAGTCACTGTTCCAACTTAGCCTTACTACAGGATATGTACCCTGAGAATGACATACAGATACAATGCTCCCACTCCACAAAGGTGGTGCCACAACGGGCCACAGGAACTATCACCCCATAAGCCTGACTAGTGTGGTAGAAAAAGCTATGGAGCGTATTATCATGGAGGTCATAATCAAAAACATTGTGAGCCTCCAGACAGTGGATCATACACAATTCGGCTTTGTTCAGGGCAGATCTTGCCTCTTACACATAGTTCATATCTTTGAAACGGTTACTGAAGCCATGGATGAGGGCAAGGTAGTTCACACAGTCTACCTGTACCTTGCAGAAGCCTACAACACAATACCCCTCTCAGGCATCATACACATGCTTACCAGCTTAAATATCAACCCCTATATCACTAGATGTGTTGCTATCTGCCTAAGGGATGGAACCCACATGGTCAGAATTGCAGGTGCGATGTCCAATTCCAGACCATGTACAACTGATGTCTCACTGGGCTCAGTTGTGGGACCTGTCCTGTTCAGTATGTACTTCTCTGAGGTTCAGACTAACACGGGGGGATTATGTCTAACAAACGTCACAGATGACTGCTAACCGGGGGCCATAAGCAACACTGCAGCTGACACATGCTTCCTCCATAAGGGTCTCACAGAGATGGATGTTTGTTGCCAGAGCCATGACCTCATGCTAAATGTTAAGACATGCATAGTCATCCCCTTTAGGGAAAACAAGGTGCACACAAATCACCACATAAGTGGTAATCCATTAAGTACAGAAGATGTATTTACAGATTTGGGGACCAACATAGATTGTAACCGTTCCTTTGCTAATCACATTGACAGAGTCATTGCAAAGACCTTTATATAGCCCTCCTTATCACATGAGGGTTTGCATGTAGATCATGGGAGGTCATTGTGGCCCTCTACTAATCACTCATCAGGCCCATGTTTGACTACAATGGCCCTTTTGGGGTGTACCTTACATCATGGGCTACACACAGATGTCCTATGCAGCTCAACTAATGGATCTCCAGCTCTACTCAGTTGTTTAACACCTACTTAGAGGTAATCTATGCCTGACGTACACAGCCATGTCAAACCCAGAAGTAATGGACATGCTCCATCTCATAACATCCAAGACCCTTATAGCTACACACTTCAGGGACTTAAACCTCAGCACAAAACTAAATAGGACATGCTGCAGGGACAGATTCATTACCCAGAGGCTCTCTCACTCTGGAATTGAATCCCAGTTAACGTTAGACATAGCCCCTCACCAACCCTCTTCCAGCAAAATCCAGCCGCATGGATGGTAAATTGCATATTCACCCCTGGGATCTCCACTGTGTCCCTGCTTGACAGAGGCACAGCAAATTAGCCTTGAAGGGTGCCTTCTGTGACCTACTTTACAGAGGCACAGTAGGCTACTCTACTGGGGAGGTGGACACCAAAGACACTCTGCCTAGGCTTATGAATTCCCTAGGGCAGACAGCCTAGCATCGACCTCTGCACCTATGTTTATGTTGGGGATGCACAATATTTGTTGCTGATACTGTTTGTGGGTCTTTATTGCCATAGCTTTCCCAGTTTCTATGAACAACTTGTGTATCTGCGTAACATGTTTGATCATGACAGGGTTCCAGTATATTAATATATGTGTCTGTTGTCATTTAACTGTGTGCACAGGGCAGATTGCTGGATCATGGGAGGTTCCTGGCTTAACACATACAACTGCCAGATATGTGTGGCCGACTGCTATACTCAGACATGGCCTAAGTGTGTGAGCATGCCCAGTTCAGGCTTTCCATGGTTTGTTGCCTGACATATGTCTCATTTATCCAAGCGTGTGAGCATGCCCAGTGTGACCTTTCCATATGTTGTGATCTGAAGTCCACTACATTTGTGGCTGTGTGTGAACATGACCAATATTGACATTTATACTGTGTGTGTTGGAAGTCATGTTGTGTTCTTACTGCCAGACTCCTTTGTGTCATAACTCAACAGGGATTGTGCTGTGCCTGCAGGGTTTCCATGGGATACTTTGCAAAGACTTGTCAACATTCTTTCATACTGACTGAACACTGCAATACTGTCATGGTATAGTGGTTCAGTACTTTCACTATGGTGCACAGTATCATAGGTATGAGTCTCATCACTGCTTTAAATGTTTATACTGAGCAGACCAGACTGGTTAAGGGCCAGTTGGGCAACTATGAGCATGTTACATTTTGTTCAGCTATGGCCTACTTAAACCAGGCTTGTCCGACATTGCTGTGTATTCACCAACTTGGGTGGACATTGCCATACATTACTCCACATTGACCACAGTTGTACTAGTTGGTGTGTGTGATTCTGTTCATAGGTTCATACTAGGCTATCTGCCCTAGGGCATTTATAATCCTAGCCAGAGTGTGTTTGGCTTTCAACACACATTTTAAGTGGAGTTTGCCATGACATTTTTCAAGGTTAGTATACTGTGCCTCTGTCTAACAGTGACATAGAAGCGATACCCAGGGTAAACCTACAATCTACCATCCACTCATCCAGATTCCTCTTGAAGAGAGTCAATGAGGGACTCTGGCTAACCTGGAGTGGGAGTTTACTCAAGAGTGGAGGGAGCCTCTGGGTTATGAATCTGTCACTCCAGCATGTCCTATTTATTTCAGTTCTGAGGTTCAGGTCTCTTGAGCGCATAGCTTGATGGGATTCTGATTTTTCAAGGTGCAGCATGTCCATTGATTCCAGGTTGGACATGGCTTTATACATCGGGCACAGATCACCTCTGGGTAGGCGGTATGCCACTGAGTGGAGCTGCAGTTTCTTTAACCGGGCAGCAAATGGCATGTGTTTGAGCCCTTTGATCCTCCTGGTGAGGTACTTTTGTGGTCTTTCAAGCTGCTGCAGGTGTCTGATAAGGTACATCCCACAAGGGGCATTGTACTCAATTATGGGCCTGATGAGGGATGAGTAAAGAGGCACGATGACCTCCCCTGATCTAGATGTGAATACCTTCATGATTAGTTGGGCTATATGAAATGTTTTTCTAAACACTTTGGCCACGTGGTTGTCAAATGACAGATTGGTATCAACTTGAGTCCCCAGGTCCCTTATCACTTCTTCCATACTTAATGGGTTACCACCTATGTGGTAATTTGTGGGCACTTAGTTTTTGCCAAAGGGGATGACTATACACCTTTTAGCATTTAGCTTGAGGACATGGCTCTGGCACTAGTTGTCTGTTTCTATGAGGTCCTTTTGTAGGATGCTTGTATCAGCTGGAGGGTCAGTTATGGCTTCCAGTTTGCAGTCATCTGCAAACTTGTTCAGCCACAGTCCTTCTGTGTTGGCCTGTACCTCCGAGAAATATATACCAAACAAGGGAGGTCCCAGGACTGAGCCTTGTGGGATGCCACTTGTAGCTGGTTTGGGGTCTGACATGGCTCCAGCATTTCTGACCATGTGGGTTCTGTCCTTGAGCCAGTTTGCAACCCATCTAGTGACATAGGTATTTATATTGAAGCTGGTGAGCTTATCTATAATGACCAAGTGGGGTATTGTATGGAAGGCTTTTGTGAGGTCCAGGTAGGCTGTGTGGACCACCTTCCCCTCGTCAGTGGCCTTGGTGACTGTTTCAAATGACTCAACCAGGTTTAAGAGGCAGGATCTGCCCCTAACAAAGCCAAACTGGGTAGGATCCAGTGTCTGTAGGTCCCCAATATCTTTATTTCTGAGGTCCATGATGATCCTTTCCATAGCTTTGCAGACCAAGCTAGTCAGGCTTCTGGTCCAATAGCCTGCAGTATCCATTGAGGCACCACCTTTGTGGAGAGGGACCACTGCTGCTGTACACTGCTCTTTGGGTACATATCCTGTGGTAAGGCTGAGATTGAACAGTGGTTTTATGTTTGTGTTCAATTCTTCTTGGAGTTCATGTTGGACACAGCCCAGGACACTGTCTGGTCCCATTGATGCTGTGTGATTTGCTTTGGAGAGGCTGGCTGTTACCTGGGCATCTGAGATGTCAGGGGGCCAGCACTCTGCTTGGATAGATATTTGCCCTTTTGGTGGGGATGGGGGGGAGAAGTTTGCACTGAACCTGTCAGCTCAGATGTTGGCAATGTCTGTTGGTTTGGTGTATTGTTTGTCATTTTGGACTAATTCTGAGCATATCTGGGAATTCCCACCTAGGTTCCTACCATAACTAAAGAAAGCCTTGTGATTATCCTTAGTGTCCTGTACAATTTTTATCTCAATGATGGCCTTAGACGATTTTATGTGTGGCCATAGTTTTTCAATAATACTGATCAGAGATGCCTTCCATTTTTGGGATTTTGCTCTATCATATAGTAGCTTCCTCCTTGTATTGTATGTTTTTTTATGGCTGGGGTCCACCAGACAGGATGCCTGCCTTTGGAGGACTGGATCTTGGTTTTATTTGGGATTGCATGATCCATGGATTCCTGAAGGTGTTCATAGAATGCGTTTATAATGAGTTCTGAGGTCTGGGCCATATTTTCCACAGGCACAGGGGCTATGAAGGATTCCACCTCGGTTTTGAGGAGTGTGACATTTGCTTTAGAGAAATTTTTCACTGTGGTTTTCTGGCCATGGGCTGGGGTCAGGATGTGAATATCCAGTGAGATTACTCTATGGTCTGATCTTACCAGTGAGGGATACACTTCTGGTCTTGGGCATAGAGTTCCCATGTTGGTGATGATCAGGTCCAGTATGTTTTCCCCTCTTGTGGGAGTGGTAGCAAGTTGTTCCACAGCATTTGAGTTTATACATTCTAGGAACCTTTGGGCTAGGGTGTTGCAGCTAGGGTAATGCTCCCAGTCTATGTTTGGGTAGTTGAAGTCGCCCAATATAATGGTGTTTGGGGAGACCTTCATATTTTCTTGTGTTCTCCAGTCAGCCAAGTGTGGTTCCAAGTGTGGCTATGAACTGGAAGGCGGGTTTACCCACTGTTAGTTGCACATGGATAGTCTCTGATGCTTCATGCTGTACCACCAACCTGGGGGTGTGGGTATCTTTGACAAACATTGATACTCACCCTCCTTTTGTAGTTTGTTCCATGTTTTGCGGTTGTATAGCATGGTATGAGGTGTAACCTGTTAGTGCTAGGGTGCTCTTGGGAGCCTTGAACCAGGTTTCTGTTACTGCACAGATATCAACATTCTCCATGCTGTGGAGCATTTGGAGTGCGTGCATCTTGCAGTTTAGACTTCTGGCATTGAGTAGCATTACTTTTAGTTTCTTATCCCTTGTGATACCTATGGAGGTGGGTTTGTCTTTTGAGCCTTACCTAAAAAAGGCACTATGGGGATGACAAGAGCCTTTGGCAATATCCAAAAGGCCACAGGTGACAGGTGAAAGCCATCCCTAGCAAAGCATCATGTCTTGTTGAGCATGTCATCCCAGGCTGACAGGCATTGGATCCCCTTTCACTAACAACAATACTTAAGACAATTGTTGTAATTGATCATCTTGTCTTCATATTGTGGCATCATGTTTGGTGAGGGTAGGATGATACTCAAGGTCATCAAGTTTGCATATACTACATGGTGGTAAATGCTGTTTAGCACTACCTTACATTGCTTAACACATTGCCATCATGCCTCAGGTGGTGCTGCAGGGCTGCCTATGTCGGATGCACCTACTACACTCCCTGCACATGTTTGAAAGCAGGTTGTGTCAACTCAGGCATCCCTTTCACTATATGTGGGAGTCAGAGAGAGGTATAATTTCCAGGGTTCCTACTGAGCCAGTGTATGTGCTATGCGTTGCCTCTTTGCCAAAGCCAAGGCATACTGGGCACGCCTCCTTCTGCCTACTGGGGCAGGCTCAGGTTGTTCCTCCTCCGAGTCACGCTCTGCCTGTGATGGCCTTGGCAATGGTGGGGGGGGGCTGTTTGGCCCAGGCCTATCCTGGTCCTGCTGCAGCTGTTTTTGCAGAATCATATTATGTAGCATAGCACATACCATGACAATTTGGGTACATGTAGTTGTTGAGTATTGCAAGGCTCCACCAGATGTGTCCAGGCACTGGAACTGTGACTTGAGCAACCCAAACACAAGCTCAATTACATTTTGTGTTTGTGCATGTGCCTCATTATGGCGTTCCTGTTCAGGTGTGTGTGCGTTTCTGATGGGTGTCATCAGCTATGGCTCCAGTGCATAGCCAGCATCCCCCACTAAGTGACCATGTGGGATGTCCCCATTGGCAAATGTCTGGTACAGCTGTGTCAAATGCCATATATGGGAATCATGGTAGCTTCCAGGGAAGCCAGCACACACATTCATTATTATGCCCTGGGCATCACACATGACCTGGCAGTTGATGGAGGGGAAGCCCTTGCGGTTAATGTAGGCCCTACCCCACTCACCGGCTGGTGCTTTGATGCATATATGCGTGCAGTCTATTGCACCCACTACCTCAGGATATTCTGCAATTTGCTGGAAGAGACGCATATTGCTGGCCAATACCTCACGGGAATTGGGGAAATATACATGATCACCGACATGTGCTGAAATGGCATCCAGGAACTGGTGCAGTACCCTGGATGCTGATGCCTGTGATAGCCCCATCATATCACCAGTTGGTATCTGGAAGGTACCTGTTGCTAGTATTCTTAGGCCAACACATACCTTGGTTTCCACTGGGATGGGTTCCCTTCTGTTGGTTCTGTGTGTGAGGCGTGGCCTGCACAGCTCAACAATTTGCCGCAGGAGGTCTCTGTCCACTCTATAGCACTCCACTATCTCCAGCTCATGTAACCCCTGGTAGGTGACCCTAGGCCTGTACACTGTTCTCCGTCTCCTCACTGTGGGTTGTCTGGCAGCATTTGCATTGTCACCACCCTCAGCATGTTGTATATGTCACCTTATAACAGCAATGGCATCCCCTAGCATTTTCTGTCTGAGTGAAGCTTTTTCAGTTTTCACTTCTAGTAGCTTACTCCAGTGTTGCAGTGTCTCTTGAGAGAAACAAACTGCACTGTTGTTTGCAGAGTTTTAAGTGCTGGGCTGGGCTAGTGTTCTGCCTGTGTAATTGCCTGATTCTGAATGTTTTCACCTGCTAGCTCTGTGAGTATTCCCTGGTAGCTTCCTACTATTTCTTGTGCTTCCTTTTTCCTTTATGTTTCCTCAGGGGGAGTGACATGCATACAAGCGCAAACACGCTCACAGCAGCTCACAAGTGCGCACACATGCTTAGACGGACTAAAACTTGCTTATTTGGGTTAAAATGCGCACACCAGTGCAAACGCGCTTACAGGTCTTTAAACAGCCTTATACATGCTTACTCCGGCTTACACGTGCGCACTCACGCTTTCTCGCACGCACTCTGTCTAACTCGGGTATACAGGCACGCACACACACGCATACCCGCTCAGCAAGAAACTTTGGTGTTATCCACAGTATACACCTTCCATTTCTTGGCTTTCCCTGGCATACCTGTTGACACACCTCTTTCCATGATGTCTAACTGACAGCTGACACATGCCACTCTGCTCCTATGAGCTTCACTACTTTCATACATACCCCCCTTGTGATGTCACTTATCTCCTACTTGAAAAACTCCCAGACGCTGGAACTGGAAAAATACCACAATAAAGGCACAAGGCATGATGCGCAGTTAATTAAACAATAAAAACAGGATGGCAACGCTTTTAAACGAAAGCGCCTCAGCCTGTTTTTTTATTGTTTAAAACTCCCTTGTTTTGATTTATGCCTGTTGTAACTTAATTATTTTTCCAGGTATGTGGGTCCTACAGTGTTTTTCATTACTATTTACTTTGTTGTTCGCTATCTCCTACTCTGTTACTCCCCATATCCTACTCCTACACTCCACTGACTGTGCTCATTTGCTGTGAAAAAGTGTGATTCACTATCCTAACACTCATTTACATAGGATTGCCTACTAATGCTTGGTTACATGTCTTAGACTGGGCTTCTCCCTTTAGCAACCCCTAATCGGTGGCCATGTTGTCTTCAGCCTGCTATTCCCTTACATTGTAATTTAACAGTTTTCATGGATTCCATGTTTGTGGCTTTTATTTTCTTATTTTATGATTTTTTTAGAGCACCCCATTTGCGCGGCGCTGCACTATGCTTAAACATCGGAAATCGCATCTGGGAACATTTCCAATGGCCGTATATTTGGCCATTGGCATGCTTCAACAACCATATGCAACCTTTATTTGGAGCTGACAAGGCTCCATTGTGCTATTTGCAGAACAGTACTTGGTTGTCAACTGAGTACATTTCTGCAGCTAACACGGCTCCTACTCAGACAGGTTTGTGCTTCCTGGATCGCAAATTTACATGCCTTTCGGCTGCAAGTGAGGTAATTTGCAAATCCCAGCCCTGTTCGTGTAGGAGACATTTTAGGAGCTCTCTTACATGCCCCTACAAGCTGTTCCTGGATCGCTCGTCGGACATGATGGCTGCATGGTGTCTTTCTCTACTCGTACACTCCCTGCAAGCCATCGTGAATCCGGCCCTGAGTTTTTTTTAAAAAAAGGGAAATTAGCCTTGCTGACAAAATAGAATCTTTTATTATAAATATCTTTTATAAGAGGGACTGCTCAGACTGTATTATTTTCTTCTTTATATCTTCTTTTACACTATTTATTTCTATGTACGCACTGCCTAACAAACTATTATTTAAGTTATATTTGATTTTCTCGTGATTGTTCTCCCTGCACCTGATGCAATAGTTTTCTATTTCCCTTCCTGCTATGTTTAAAATGTAAACATAACATAATTTGAATCAGATCTTTTCAAACTCTTGCTTTATGTGTTTGTGGCAAAGACATCCATGTATCCAGGTAACTCACAAATATTACTTTTTTTTCCTGTGCTTCTTGCAGTGGAGGCCAGCCCCCCTGCACCCCCCAAGATATAAATACAAATATACCAACGCCGAAATCACACTACTTTGAGAAGGCAGGTAAACTATATTAGACAATGAATATTCGTGATGTCATAGGCAAATCTGCATGACATGTCAATGTATCATTTGCATGCTACATCACAGCCATTAGGTATGTTGATCACTATGGCCACACCCTTATCCTGTGTGAAATGGCTTTGGGGGTACTGTTGTAAAACATCGCCATTTATCGTAACGACACCTTTAGAAATAGTAAGCTGGACTACAACAGTCAACATCCACTGTTTATGAAGAGAAACACAGTGAAGGGTCAATTTGCATTTATAAGTAGACTTGTTAGTGAAGAAGATCTTTTTTTAAAAAATGTGGCTTTCTCAGAAGTTGCTTTATAGAGAAAAGCTACCCAACTGAACTCATTGACTATTGTTTTTATGCTCTTTATTCTAAAAGACATTCTCAGCACCAACCGATTTGAGATATGGTTTTACTACTAATACAGGTCACATTAGTAATGACTGTTTGTATTTTCCGCTACCAATCTCATTAGATTCGCAGAGCATCATTAATGTTAATCAAGAATTAGCAAAAGCTCTAGGACCAGCCCCATCCTTCTGCTATAAAAAAACTACATCCTTGAAGTCATTTCTGGAAAATGAAAAGAAATATCAGAAGAAACAACCCTCTGGTCCCACAGGAATGAACAGGTGTGATCACTGTATTTGCTGTCAACATATTGTGATCAGAGGCAATCTGAAGTTAACAGCACAAAACCTTTCTCTCCATTTCAAAGATTCATCTGAGTGTGCCACCAAAAATGTTGTGTACGTCGCAATCTGTTCCCATTGTGGCTTTTTCTATATTAGAAAAACTATATGCAGATTAAGTGACAGAATGAAAGAACATATCAGAGCAATCAGAATCACAGACAGTAAAAATGCTTTAGGTAAACATAGTCTGGTGTCACGGAAGTGACACACTCCACCCACCTTCCGTAACTTCCAAGCCCTGTGTGCCAATTAAGGTGTAGGGATGAGTGACTTCCTTGGATACGATTAGCGTCCTCGGTATCAAAAATGAAAGGCAGAGGGAACAACGGTGAAGCCTTTGGTGTCAACTAAAAAAGTGCAAGGTTCAAAATAAGTTTCCATGGCTGGGCTAATGCTGTGTGACCCTTCTGAGCTGTACAACATTCTGAACGAAGCCACTACATTCTTCATACTGACTGACACAAATTATCTCTGTTTACTTGCCCACATCTGATGAAGTTTTACAAATGAAAACCTAATTCAGGACGTTAATGTAGAGCTTTGTTTTTGTGCTTTGGTTGTGACATCAAAGGAAGAGGATTCAACTGTCTGTGAGCTTTATTGTATGCCTTCCCAGGTCTATTGTTTATTTTATATGTGAAATAATGTGACATTCAGATAGTAAAAATTGTGAAGCCATTGGTGTTTGTTACATATAAATAGAACCCCCCCCCAGAAATATGCCGACTGACTCCTGAGCACTAAAAACAACTAGTTAATATTAGAAGGAAAGAAAAAAACAATGGGATAAAGTTAATTACACTGAAGGGTGGAATCTTAACTTAAGGGAGTTGATATGAGATAAACATCAGGACTATCTCATCTATGTGGCAGTAAGCTGCATCACAAAGATTGTTTTGTTTTGCTATTAAACTGAAGTTATTGTATTCTGTTTAGCACTAGATCCAGAACCACTGACATTTGCAGTAAAGAAAACATTATTTACTGAAAATGCTGTCAACGTCTTGCTTCATATTTTTGTTTGGGTAGTTTTCCTTTTGAATTTGGACAGGTATTTTAATTTTCATCTTACATATTTGTTTTAATACAGTTTTTCTTCCAATATACAGTACTGTTAATAACATACTTGCTGTACTATTTTTCTCATTTTGAAATTGACTTCATTGTTAGTTTTGAGCACATAATAATGAGGCTTACTAACATAAATAAACTTGACTGGATTATATATGCACACCCAGTTTCACCTCCCAACAAGCACATTTGCTAAATAGACATTACAGCAAGGAAACTGCTGAACAATAGAAAAGTAAAAACAAAATGTTCATAAAGTAACACATAAAATGGAATATGATGAAATGCTTTTATAGTGAGGCAGAATACAAAAATGAGATGTGCACAATGTATAATGGAAATCCCAGTTAAACCAGAAGAGGCATTGTCATTAATAAACTGGAAAACAAAAATGCTGACAAACTTAAAAGGCCATGGGAAACAGAAAGATGGCATAGGAGCTGGTGTGAGCAGTGATGTCACAATGCTGTGATGGTGTTGGTGCTGGTGTTCATAGGTTCATAGGTAAGTACTAGGCTATTGGCCCAAGGGCCTAAGTAAGCCTAGCCAACAAGGTTCCCTGCCACCCAAGAAAGTTAATTTCCTGTGCCCCTGTCGAGCAGAGCCACAGAAGTGATCCCTGGAGTGTATTTCTTCTTTCCCATACACTCATTGCTTGACATAGATGGGTAGTTTGTTATAGAGTATAGGAAGTGTTTGGGACAGGAATCTATCCCTCCAGCATGTCCTGTTTATTGTGGTGACAAGGTTTAGGTCCCTAGAGCGTGTAGCTCAGAGGGATTGGGATATCTTAAGGTGTAGCATGTTCAACAGCTCTGGGTTTAACATAGCTTTATATGTTAGGCAGTGATCTCCTCAGAGTAGGCAATATGTTACAGAGTAAAGCTGGAGTTTTTGAGATGGTCAGTGTTGGGCATCTGTTTGAGGCCAGTAATCCTCTTTGTGAGGTAATTCTGTGGCCTTTCCAGCTGCTGCAGATGTCTTGTGAGGTACATACCAAAAAGGGCGTTGTACTCTATAATGGGTCTAATGAGTGTGAGTAGAGGGGAACAATGAGCTCTTTTTTCCTGGATGAGAACCCTTTTGTGATGAGGTGTGCCACATAGAAGGATTTCCTGACTACTGTGGCAATGTGATTATCAAAGGAGAGACTACTGTCCACCTGGGTCCCAAGGTCTTTTATCACACATTTGGCATTAAGTAGACTGCCATTTATGTGGTAGTTCATGGGTACAGAGTTTTTACCAAAGGGGGTGACAATGCACTTTTTGGTATTGAGCCTGAGGCCATGCCTCTGCCACCAGGCATTTGTCTCAGTGAGGCCCTTCTGTAGGATTTCCACATCATTTGGGGACTTGACTATGGCTCCTAGTTTGCAGTCATCTGTGAACTTCATTAGCCAGTGGCCTTCTGTGTTAGCCTGTAGTTTAGAGAAGTAGATACCAAACAGGAGAGGTCCCAAGACTGATCCCTGTGGTACTGCACTTGTCACTGGTTTGAAGTCAGATTTGGAGTCTGCAACTTTTACAGTGTGCGTTCTGTCAGTGAGCCAGTTGGCAACCCATCTTGTGACATAGGGATTTATACCTAGTTTAGTGAGTTTATCTATAATTCTAGAATGGGGGATGGTGTTGAAAGCCTTGGTGAGGTCAAGATAGGCTGTGTGAACCACCTTTCCCTCGTCTACGGCTTTGGTGAGTGCCTCAAAGAAGTTGATCAGGTTCAGAAGGCATGATCTGCCTTTCACAAACCCGAACTGGGTGGGGTCCAGAGTTTGGAGGTTACCAATGTCTTTGTTTATGAGTTCCATGATGATACATTCCATGGCCTTGCACACCAGTCTCATCAGGCTAATAGGGCGATAGTTCCCAGGATCAGTGGTGGCTCCCTCTTTGTGGAGTGGGATAACTGTTGCTGTGCACCATTCAGTGGGCACAAAGCCTGACATGAGACTATGACTGAACATGGTGCTTAGGTGGGGAGCCAGTTCATTCTGAAATTCATGTAAAACGCAGCCTGGGATGTTGTCCGGTCCCATGGATGCTGTGTGTTTGGTTTTAGAGAGTGCAGCTTTAACCTGCATAGATGTGATTACAGGGACTCTGCATTTTTCCTGTATAGATATGGGCCATTTAGGGGATGAGAGGGGGGTAAAGTTAGCACTGAACCTATCTGCCAGGATGTTGGCAATATCAGTTGGTTCTGTAATTTTTGTGCCATTGTGCTTTAACTCAGAGCAGATCTGGGTGTTGCCATTGAGATTCTTGACATAGCTATAGAATGCTTTGTGGTTGCCCTTAGAATCAGTGGTGATATTGTTTTCGTAGCTAGCTTTGGAGGATCTTATAAGGGATCTCAGCTTCTTACTGAGGCTGACTAGGCAGCTCCTCCACTCATGGGATTTTACTGTCTCAGTTTCTTCCTTCCGTTGTAGAGTTTGTTTATGGCAGGGGACCACCAGATTGGCTTCCTGTTTTTGGAGGATAGCGTCTTGGTTCTGTTTGGGATAGCATGATCCATGCACTCATGTAAGTGCTTATAGAGTGGATTTGTGTAGAATTCAGAAGTCATAACTGTATTGACCATCTGCATGGGTGTCATGAAGTTCACCACTTCTGTCTTAAGAAACATGGCTTTGGAGAAAATTTTACAGTGGTTTCCTTAATTGCGGGTGTGGGCAGGATGCGGATATCTAGGGTGATTAGCTTATGGTCAGATCTGACCAAAAAGGAGTTGATTTCAGGTGTGGAACACCAGTCACTCATGTTGGTAATAACTAGGTCCAGGATATTGTTGGCCCTGGTGGGGGTGTGGATAAGTTGATCCAGGGCATTGGAATTTATGAATTCCAGAAAGCATTGAATGAAGGAGTTGGTTCATGAGTAGTTTTCCCAGTTAATGGTGGGGTAGTTGAAATTGACCATTTTTAGGGTGTTTAGTTGAACCCTAATATTTTCCAGTATATCAAGAAAAGAGGAGTGAGAATCCTGGGGCATGGTGGGGGATCTGTAGCAAGTTACAATTTAGATTGCAGTTTTGCCCAGAGTTAGTTGCACTTGGATAACCTCAAATGCATTATGCTGTGCAACTAGCCTGGAGGTGTGGATATCCTTAATGAATATGGACACACCTCCGCCTTTGGATTTTTTGGTCCCAGTCAGATGGCCGAAAAGTGTGGTATGAGTTATAGCCTGGTAATGCAGGAGTACTCTCTAGAGCCTTGAATCAGGTCTCAGTCACTGAACAGATATCAATGTTCTTCATTTTAAGGAGTGCCTCAAGTGAGTGCATTTTGAGATTTAGACTTCTAGCATCTAGATCTAGCATCTAATTTTAGCATTACCCTCAGTTTTTGCTTGCCTGTGAAAAGTGATGTCACAATGCTGCTCTGCTCAGTACATTGTGACAGTGGGTTCCAGTGTAATAATGGAGTATAAAACTCAGTACATTGGCTTCTAACTGGTATATGAATACAGCTGGATACTTTGAGGCATTTTTTGTTATAAAGAGCTATTTATATTTAAAAAAAAATTCCTACGTGGCTGTCACTAGAACTTGTATTGGCTGAGGAAGTTAGTAAACATGTACATGGGCAATTAAAAAAAGACAATTAAATGTAACTGTCTAATTAAAAGCTGTGCTCTAAGGAAAGCAAATGACTTTTGGAAATGGCTTATTTACTTGGTGAATTGTAGCATGTCCATACTTTGAGAGATGGGAAAAAAACAAAAGGGCTACATCAACTGCTAAGTGCATACAAATCAACAGTTTAATTCTCTGATGTCTCTTCTGCTTTCACTGGATGAAAATTTATTTATTTATTTATTGACATTTGTTAACTGGGAAAGTCCACTGGGTCAGAAACCCATTTTCAATAGAGGCTTGGGTAGAAAAGGTCCACAGATATAACATATCAAATGAACATACAGAGCAAAACTAGTATAACGAAAATACATTAAATGAGTTAATTTGTACACCGACATATAGTTGGTTGGTTGCTACAAACATGATAATATAGAAAACACAGAAAATATATACATTATTTATGGTACATTTGTACAAATGAGAATATGGGTGGAAGTATAGTAAGTAATGGTGTGATATTTGATGGAGGTAGAGAGAGATGATGTGAAGGGAAGAATGATGTGAATGGAAGAATTTGGTAGGTTGGTGTGTATGATAAGAAAGAGAGAGATGAAAGAGGTATGATAGTTGAAGATGGAAGATCATATGTGCATAGGTTCATAGGTGGGTACTAGGCTATCTGCCCAAAGGCATTTATAAGCCTAGCCAGAATGTGTTGGCTTTCGCCGCCCCCTTAGATTAGTTCTCTGTGCCTCTATCCAGCAGTGCCACTGAAGTGATCCCTGAGGTAAATTTTCTGTTTCCCATCAACTCGTCAAGGTTTCTTTTGAAGAGTGTTAGTGAGGAGCTCTGCCTAATGTAGATTGGGATCTTGTTCCAAAGCATGGGAAGTCTCTGGGACAGGAATCTATCCCTCCAGCATGTCCTATTTATTGTTGTGGTGAGGTTTAGATCCCTAGAGCGTGTGGCTTGAGGGGATAAGGTTTTCTTTAGGTGGAGCATGTCCATCAATTTTGGGTTGAACATGGCCTTGTATGTCAGGCAGAGATCACCTCTGAGTAGGCGGTATGCAACTGAGTACAGCTGAAGTTTCTTTATTCGAGCTGTATAGGGCATCTGTTTGAGGCCAGTGATCCTCTTGGTGAGGTACTTCTGTGGTCTTTCCAGCTGTGCAGGTGTCTTGTAAGGTACATCCCAAATGGGGTGTTGTACTCTATGATGAGTCTGATGGGTGATGAGTAGAGGGGCACAATGACCTCTTTTGATCTGGATGCGAACCCTTTTGTGATTAGGTGGGCCACGTAGAAGGATTTTCAAACCACTTTGGCAATGTGATTATAAAAGGTGAGATTACTATCTACTTGGGTCCCCAGATCCCTTCTTACGTCTTCCGTATTTAGGGGAATACCACCTATGTGGTAGTTTGTGGGTACTTTGTTTTTTCCAAAGGGGATGACTATGCACTTTTTGGCATTTAGCTTGAGGCCATGATTTTGACACCAGGTATCCGTCTCAGTGAGACCCTTTTGGAGGATCTGTGTCAGCCGGAGAGTCAATTATAGCCCCTAGTTTGCAGTCGTCTGCACACTTGGTCAGCTATAGTCCTCCTGTGCTTGCCTGTACCTCTGAGAAGTATATGCCAAACAGGAGGGGTCCTAGGACTGAGCCCTGGGGAACACCACTTGTAACCAGTTTAGAGTTGGACCCAGCTCACGCAACTCTTACCATGTGGGTTCTGTCCATGAGCCAGTTGGCAACCCATCTTGTGATGTAGGGGTTTATGTTCAGGCTGGTGAGCTTGTCTATAATACCAGAATGGGGAATGGTGTCAAAGGCCTTAGCAAGGTCTAGGTAGGCTGTGTGTACCACCTTTCCCTCATCTATAGCCTTGGTAACTGTCTCAAAGAAGTCCACTAGGTTTAGGAGGCATGATCCACCCTTACCAACGCCAAACTGGGTAGTTTTCTTTGAATTAAGAAGGAGTTGTGATCAGTTATTCATGTTTCAACTGATGTAAAGGCATTTTGTGATATGGTTTGTAGACTTTGGATATTGTTAAAGAATGTGGTAATGGTGGAGTTATCTGCGTACTGGACAAGTGTGCTTTGTAGAGAGGCAGTGTGGTGTTTATTTATGAAAATATTGAAGAGCAGAGGGCCTAAAATGGACCCTTGGGGGACTCCTGTTTTAGTGACTAGGTATTTAGATATACTGTGTTGCCATCTAACACTTTGCTGCCTGTCTACTAAATACCTTGCAAACCACTTAAGGGTGGATTGGGAGCAACCAATAGTTTCTAGTTGTTGAAGTAACTTGGGATGAGACACTATATCAAAAGCTTTTGATAGGTCTAACAGAAGTACTGATGTTATTTGGCCAGAGTTAAAGACTTTGTTCACAGTGTCCATGAAGGAAAGGAGGGCAGTGGTGGTACTGTGTGCTGGATGGAAGCTGTGTTGAGTTGCTGTAAGGAGGTTGTTATTAGTTAGGTATTTCATAAGTTGTGTGTGAATACATTTCTGTAAAAGTTTAGATAAAGGGAAGAGGATAGATATGAGACAGTAGCTGGAGAGTTCATGAGTGTTATCACCTTAGTGCAGAGGAGTTATGATGGATTTCTTCCATAGGTTGGGAAAATTGGAGTCTTTGATAGATCTATTAATGAGGATACTAACAGGGCAAGATATTGCATCAGCTGCAAGTTTTAGGTACTCTGAGGGAAGACTGTTGGCAGATAGTGAGCAAGGTTTCAACTTTTTAAGAAGTTTGTGTACAAGTGAGGTAGGAACAGAATTCAGAGAGAAGGGACTGGTTGTAGAGGAGTTAGTTTGAGCTATTTCTATTGGGTCTAGATTATAAGAGGTGCATGACAGGGTGTTAGGTGGGGGCTGATTTATAAGGCTGAGTATACTATTGATAACGTATGAGTTGAAAAGATGAGTTATTTCATCAGGACTTTTGTCTGGGGCTGGAGAGGAGTTATGGGGGGGTTCCAGGGTTAAGGAGTGAGGAGACAAATTTCCAGAAATTCTGTGGGTAGTTTATTTGGTTAAGTAATTGCTCTGAGAAGTATTTTTTAGCTGAAATTACTTGTTTTTTGGCTAAATTTCATAGTTGTTTGCATTTGAGATGGGTAGTTTCATCTCTATTTTTGTGCCAGTTTTTCCAGGAATGGTCTCTAGAGAGTAATAGATGATTGGTGGCTTTTGATAAACAAGGTGCATGATTTTGCTTAGCCTGTTTGATTCAGATGGGAGCTAGATTGTTAAGGGTATCTAAGAAAACTTTGTTAAAGTGGCTGACATCTTCTTCCAGCAATAATATTTTTAGAGGGGTCCAGTTGATGGATTTTAGCATATTATTGAAAATGTGCTGATTGAAATTAGTTAGATTTCTAGATGTTCTATAGGTGTGGGATTTTTTTATCAAAGGTTTGGGCTCTATAGGTGTATACTGGTAAGTGATCACTTAGAATATTGGCTAGGGTACCGGTATCTTTCTATTTATTGGGGTCAGTGAGTAAGATCCAATCTAAGGTTGAGCTTCACTGGTTATTGTGTGTTTGTGTGGGGCTGGTATTAAGTTGGGTGATCCCATGAAGGTTAATACTATGCAAGGGGGAATCAGAGATAAGGTCTTTCCAGTTGATATTGGTATCACCTAGGATAATGGTTTCATTGGTTAGATTTTTGGTAGTGCAGGCAAGAATGTCTTCTAATATAGGGATATTTTGTCCTGGTGGGATATACAGTGCTACAATTGTTAGTTGTTTGCAGTTGTTTATTTGTAGGGTTGTTAAAAAGCAGTTCTGCATTCTGGAAGGATGGAGTACTTTTTCAGATGGGGGTTATTGTTAAATGACTCCGGTATAGTAAAGCTACATCTCCTCCTTTTTTTATGTGTTCTGTTGGCTCTTAGAATGTTGTAGCCCAGAGGAACAATTTCAGTATCTAGAATGTGGGGTTTAAACCAGGTTTGGGTTATGGCTACTATATCTGGAGAGTACTGTGACAGCCATGCATGGAATTCGGTAATTTTACTGCAGATACTACATGTGTTTAGTGTGATAAGTAGGAGATGTTTTGCTGAGGAAGACTGGAGAGAGGTAACTGGGAGACTAGGTCCGGGATTTGTATGAATGTCTTCACATTTGTGTAGTTTTAGTAGAAGATAAAAATAAAGTAGAAAGTTTTAGTAGAAAATAAAAATAATATATATTTTATATATTTCTATTTATCGCTAGATTATAACAAGTTATCATCTCATAAATCCCTAGAGGAATGTCAGATAAGTGTGCACATAGAGGGGAAAACTAATGTTATAAAAGGTTGAAGGATTTGCAGTCTACAGTTGCAGGCTATAGTACAACTCAGAGTATTGTTGGTAATGTTTGGGGTGCCAACAAATTCAAAATGACTAGTGCATGTGTGTATTTCAATTTATAATGTGCGAGTTAGTATCTGTAAAATATTAAAATCTCACTACAAAGGTTAGAATTCAACTTTTCGGAATATGAGAAAATGGTCTTCAACTTGGGTGACTGTATAATCCTGCCAATACTGAACTCAGTACATATTCTCACTAAGTCTATAAAATCATAATTTTCTTACAAGGCAGATTGAGAGGAAATAATCTAGTAATAATCTAATAATCAGAGGTCTAGGGAAGACTTCCTTAATAACACACTTGATCTGGTTGTGGAAGAAATTTTCAACTTAGTCACTGGACCCGTAAAAGCTCTAACATGCTATGTTATTGATAGAGTCCATATGGTCCTGGCCCTTCCTTCTTTTTCTTAGACTCAACCACCTATACCCATACTTAAAACTGAGCATTGCAGATGCTTTTCATGTTTTATTAGCAGCCAAAACCAGATTTTTTAATAACATGGGTAAAACGTAAAAATATTGATAGCTCTACCAAAATATATAGAGAACTGGCACTGTGCCTAAAATACAGCTGTTGGTGTTGCTTCACTGTGATGTTTAATTTAAAATGGTGTATCTGCAAAAATGTGTATTTTTCGTGGAAGTGAGCTGAACATAAATTTTACAGAGCTGAACAGTTCTCACAAATTTGTTTGATTTTTTATAACTGAATGTTCAAGTTGATATAGCCACTATGTTTTAAACTAGAATATTTTTTTATGGATGGATCTTCCAAATTATTTATGTTAATAAGTTCTGAACAATACGTATGGGGACTCCCATCCTTCCTTATTAAAGCAGTGGCAAGACTTAAATATTAATTTGGGATTTGATTATGTGAGACTACTCTTGAATTATTTTTCTCCACTTGAAATTGACCTTCGTGCTAAAACCGATACGCTATATCAAAGGATAGTGGACAGTTTTGGCTCAGAGTATTGTATAGAGAAGCTCTACTCGGTTTTTACACAAGTTAAATCTTTTGGTGAGAGGTTGGGCAGGACAAAACAGCATAAATTAAAGAGAGACTTCCTGGATTTTCAGAACGGCCATGTCTTCGTCTGGCCTAGGTATCAGGATGGTCAAGCCAACCCTATACAGAATGTACAGAAGCAAAATAGTGTGGCAGTAAATTTAGAGACTGCCAGTAACTTATTTCTGCAGCTTAATAACTCTCAAACCATTCCACAGTCCGTGGTTCCTTCTAATAGGGTCAGTGATCTAGACCCCATAGATTTTCCGACTATAGACACACCACCGCCCAATCAAGAGGCCCTACAAGGATGTCGGAATCCAGGAGCTGTACCTAAAAGTAATAGTGCTCAAGGTATCTTGAATCCGCCTTTTTTACCCTATCAAAGGAAATTTGCTCCCAAACCCAGGGGGCGCTCCAGCAGCAGGGGACCGAGAAAACGCAAATATTCCGAGGAGCGCAATGTGGCCAGCAGAAGGACCAGATACTGACTCTTGTTTTCAATTTTTCTAGCCATATTATGGATACAGCTATGCATAGCCTTCTCAATAGAGGGCTTACATTCATTCCTTCAGCCAGATCATCTCTAGAGGACACTTTGTTGGATTTAAGATTGTTCTGTAGGCGAGTTTGCCTTAAGCTATTATTTTCTACTGATGAGGCGAAGAATGCTGAGAAGACTGAACCTCGTGTTACGTTTAAAAACAGAAGTACCTTTACACCCCCATTACATCCGATGGTACAATGTTTTTTAGACTTATGTGAAAGAGACATTTATGCATTGTTTTCAGTAGCATGTAACAACAAAAAAGGAAGATTCTGTAACCTCAACAGTGATGAATTTCAAGCTTTGGCTAGATTGAAAAGGGATAGCAAGTTGATTGTAAAACCCGCTGACAAAGGGGGGGGTGTAGTGTTGATGGACTTAGATAATTATGTGAATTGTATGAGGAGGTTGTTATCTGATGAGAAGACATATAAACACATCACTGTTCAGCAGATTTCGATCATCGTACAAACAGTTAAAGATAACATCTATGATCTCCTACTATGTAGGCAAATCAGTGTGGAAATGTATGAATATCTATTGGTAACTGATCCAGTTATTCCCATTGTGAAAGGTCTCCCTAAGATCCATAAAGAGGTATGGCCCATTCCAATGAGACCTATTGTAGCAGGTGAAGGTTGGGTAACTACCCGTATATCGACCTTTTTGGAGAGCCTTTTACATCCAGTAGTGAATAATTGTTGTACCATCCTTAGAGATACCTACCAACTCCTAGATAGCCTTAAGGATTTACATCTGGAAATGAGGAACACAGGGTATCTCCTTATAACCATGGACGTAGAAAAGCTCTTTACCTCGATCCCTAATGACAAAGGGATACAGTATATCAGGGAGTTGTTACACAAGGAAACTCAATTCTCTAATGACAGAATAATATTGGTTACTCAGTTGTTGGACATAGTACTGAACAACAACGTGTTTATATTTGAGGATGGGTATTTCCTACAGGCATGGGGGGTTGCCATGGGCACCCCCTGTGCCAATACATATGCTAACCTGGTAGTATACTGGTGGGAAAAGCTGTTTCTATTTACCCATGAATCTTCCAGATTTATAAGATATTACAAACGGTTTGTAGATGACATACTTATACTTTGGGAAGGTACGGTTGACAGCTTTCATCACTTCCTTGGTTATCTACAAACCACCACTGATTTCCTGAACTTTACTGTAGAGAGCTCACATCAGCAGGTCAATTTTCTGGATGTTACACTTAGATTAACGGAAGAAGGAAAAGTTGTCACTACACTATATAGGAAAACGTTCTGGAAAAATGCGTTGCTAGCACCAGACAGTATGCATCCAGCCTACACCTTTCGAGGTATAGTAACAAGCCAATTCATTAGAGTGTCCAGACTTTGTCAAAACAAGGATGATCTTTTTAAGGAAGCCAACAACATGGAGCTCCTTTTTAGAGATAGGGGATATGATATGAATATGGTGAGAAGAGTGAGGCAAGAAATTATTGGAGACATGGAGTATGCTACTAATGTAGAACCACCTAGTTCAAGTAGGTACAGGATGAAAGTCACTTCTGATTCCATTGTCCATGGAAATAGGTTAAGTTATGTTATCAAGTATACCAATGAAGTGGAGAGTGTTAGGAGGGTAATCAGGAAGAATTGGAACGTTCTTACAGCAAATAAGGAGATTAGAGATATAGTAGGTCCTATACCTAAATTTTGCTATAGGAATAGTAACAATCTCAAAAAGCAACTCTGTAATGATCAACATGTTACTAATGCAAGGAAATCCACCAGTTTAGCATTGGGAGACATAGTAAGTAAAGGGACGTACCCTTGCTCACATTGTCCCAGATGTAATAGTTTAAGCAGGATACAGGTCTATCAACATCCTAGCATGAATTTTGTTTTTAGACCCAAATATTATGCTGACTGCAACACCAAAAATGTGATATATCTGGCTACCTGTTCCCTTTGTACAGTATTCTACGTGGGTCTAACTAAGAGAAGGCTGAGGGACCATATCTATGACCATCTTTACGAGATCCGGAAACAGGAGGAGACAAATGCATTAGCTAGGCATGTTAAGGAGTATCCTTCTCACTCTTTCATGTTTAGAGTCTTAGATATAATTTTTCCAACTCTGCGAGGGGGTAATGTGGAACAGAGATTGGCCAAAGCTGAATTGCACTGGATCCTGAAATTAGCGGCACATCTTCCACCAGGGTTAAACAGTTCCATTTCTCTAAAACCCGTGCTGATTGAACGTAGATAATGTTTGTGATTCATTTTAAGGCTGTGATTCTTAACAGCCTACACATCATACACTAACCATAATGACAGCATTTAGTAATACACTAGGTTCTATCCGTTGCTCTATAGTGTGCATACACATGCTTTCTTATACAGCTTATCTAGATATGCTCCATAAGCATTTAATGATTAAGGTATGTTGCCCTATTGAAATTCAGCCTTGTATTACTCTACCTCGTACTATTTTATGATTCACTAGGTTTTATATTACGATTTAGACTTTACATCAACATATATGTCCATTTATGTATTTATGTATGATTCCACACTAAGAACTACTGGTGCTCATGGCATTCTTTATATAGAATGTATATACATTGAGCATATGGATGTATTAATACAGGCATAATTTATAAATTGACACAGTAACTTTGAATTAATATAATTTTTGTGGTACATGATTATGCCATGTGAATCTAAATACTTTACTCGTATGACTATATCCGAGTTTGGTATCTATTGATTTCTTAAAACATGTGTATAGACTATTCTCTTTGATAATAACTATGTGAGGGTCATGATGAATACCTAGCATATATGTGTGTGTATAGAGTCATGAAGCAACATCTTTTAAACAACGCATTATGTTCTTACTATAGATTGCATATTAGGAATTGTCATTCTGAGTGTTGCCTAATTGTTACGCCTCACATTTTGAACTATATACGCGTTTGATTTTCAATGAAGATTTATTTCATGTGCTAAGATCCTGGGCAATGGGACCTGAATGATTGTCATATATTTTTTTTTTTTTTTTTTTTTTTTTGCTGTTAGCGTACTGTTTTAAATCATGGTGAACTTATGAAACTACATATTCCTACTCTAATAATTATCCAAACATGAAATCTATTTGGCAAACTTATGAATTTAAATATTTCTGCTTCAATAATTATTTTTCAGCATGAAATCTGTTGGGCAATGAAATTGTTTCATATTATATCGCCTGATAATAACTGTAGAAGAGCTATGATATATTTTTTAGTATATAAGTATATATGCCTATATTGCCATGAAGCTTTGCCCTTCAAACGTATTCAGTTTCATTTTTAATAGTTTAGGTATTAGGAGCTGTTATCGGCTTCCTGAATACCACTAAGATTGCTAAGCTTTGTATATTATATTGTACAAAGCTTTTGGTGTTCAACGAACGGTTCTCTTTTTTATAGGCTAAGGGCTTGGCATTAGGACCTGGGGGATTACTTCTCACTGCCGGAGGTACTCCTTCAAGAGCACTGAAAGCATGTGATACCATCAGCAAATGAAGCAAGGTTCACCTCGTAGGTGATGATGTCATTGTGTTGATGTTTCAGTACGGAGTTTACCCCGTTGTTGAAATTGTGAATTAAGAGTCCGTTTTCTCACCGAACTCTTAGTGATTAAGGTACAGCTTCTAGATGGATGTTTATACTTTAGAAAATAGGCATATGGAGTTAGTGATGGATCTCATCGTAAAAGCTTTATGTAAGTAACTAGCGCAAAATGTTTGTGAGCATCACACGCCCTAGAGTTAGCGTTTTTATTAGTGATTTTACTTAATACTTGCATTATTGAAGTTTTTATATTTATGCATTATTAGAATCTTGCAAGTTTGATGTTTTCTAATGAATGTTTTTATTAATGTCTTGGAATGTCATGCAACGTAAATTTGGCATTGAATGGCTAAGGAAGTGTACTGACCAATGTAACTTATTTCGAGTTCATTATGATTGTCAATCTAGTTAGGTGATAATGGGTAGTTAGCTTAATGAGCCCGCCAAAATGTAGGGTACTTATTTGCTTCTGAATTGTTTTATGTTATTGTATCTGATGAAGCATAGTCTAACTATGCGAAAGCGCTCATCTTACGTTCCAAATAAATGATTTTTTACATTTTCATGGTGGATATTATTGGACTTAACTGTGATTATCCTCGGACTTGTATACAGAAGTGATTTGTTCGTGGTGACTGTTCTCATTTTTTTGGCATTCAAGTTCTGAACAATAGTAACAGTGTAGTGGTTGGTCTCTGTGTTTAAATGTTTATCTATTTTTTAAATTTTATATTATGGAACATTCTTACGAGAAGATTTTACTGGTGGTTACATAACCTCAGACTACTTTCAAGTTCAAGACTCACAGGTCATTACATTTGTGTTCACACTATAGTGACTCCCACTAAAACTGCATAGTCATTGGAATCATAACTGAAATTTAAGTGTTACTGCCGCCTTGTGGTGCCCAGTACCAGGAGTCTCAAACTGCCATTCAGCAGGCCAGATATGGTCCACTGACACTTTCACCTCAGCTCACAAACCCTTGGCTCAATCTGTTTCACTTTAAACAAAATGTCCAGTCATTTTTTGATCCCAATCATATGGGCAAATGCTTACTTATGTGGTTTGAACTGCATATAGCAGCTCTTCTGTCTCATTGGAGTGAATATGTAGTTAGTGATAGACAGAGTCCTTGGATAACAAAACAGGTCATTGTCAGAAGCATTTAGTGTTGAGTACATATTGAAATATTAGAAATATAAATGTCAGAATGGATTTTGTCTAGCAGAATTATTTTAGATATCGCAACTTTCAAAATGCATTTCTGTATTTCATACATTTTTCTATTCTGTGAGACATAGTTGCAGCAGTTATATACTACCCGTTTAAAGAAAATTTTAGCTCTGCTTTGTTCTTAAACCAAGGAAAATTATGGAGCATTGCTTGCCTGAGTTAAGCAGTTAGAAACATGAATAATATAGCTTTGTAGTTTTCTTTGCTTTGTCACAAGTTCTTTACTTTAATGAATACGGCCAGTTTGCATAAAGAAAAGTTATTGCACAGATAAAATAATGTGAACCCAGTGTGATGTATGAGAATGTGCTGAAGTAAAACCTGTCTTAGTATGCACTGAATAATTAAAACTCTACCTTGTTTTCATGTACCTAAAGTCTGTAGTTAAGTCTGCTATATTAGTTAGATTTTGCATAACTTTGCACTGTGTAGCTCACTGCCATTCTATTCTGAACAATAAATGTCTTGCATTGAACTGCTTTTCTAGCTCAGTGTATTTACTGAAGATAGACAATAATAAGGAACCTCAGTACTTAGATTCTAAGTGCTTCTGCTATTGAGATGTTCAGAGATCCAAGACATTGTAGTATGAGACCAGTTGCCCAACAGAGATGATCTCATACTGCTGCTTGAGTCAGATATCATAGGTTCATAGGTTAGTACTAAGCTAACTGCTCTTGCGTGCCATTTTAAGCCTAGCCAATTATCCCTTGTGAGACTCAAACCCTACACCTTGTGTTTGTAAGGCAAACACCTTAACTATTAGGCTACCCTCCCCAAATCAAATAATTCTCATCACTCTTTACAAGGCACAAATCATTTGGTAAATGAAGCGTGTGTGTGTGTGTGTGTGTGTGTGTGTGTGTGTGTGTGTGTGTGTGTGTGTGTGTGTGTGTGTGTGTGTGTGTGTGTGTGTGTGTGTGTGTGTGAGTATTGTGTATGGGAGAGAATGGATTGGAGTGTTTGTACTAACACAATGCTGCCTGCTGCCACTGTTAACTACAACAGGGAGTACTGATCTTTTCTTGCCATAGTTAATGTTGATTCAGAGACATGCAAGTTAGCTGACACTGAGATCTTTCCTCATTGTGGATAATGTGCCTCTGAACTGGAAATCTCTGTATCATGGACACAAGACTTTTAATATTGTCTTAAGTGCGAAGAAATGGGTTGTCTAGGATGCAGTTTTTGTCAATGGTTTTTAACAGGATTTATTTTTTATACTTTTCATTGTTTTATTTTTATTTATTTATTTATTTAATTTATTTTACTGAAAAGGTATGCACTGAAACAGACAATATTCAAGCTCATGAACATTCACCTAGTCATAATTCATTACCTGCTACTTTATTCATACTCAACTTACATTCATCCAAGAGCGTCATCAGTGCTGTTGTGTCAAAGTCCTGGTTCTAATGAAGTCATCACATCACACACTAGTGATGCTGCAGACTGGCAAACTTAAAAAATGTAATTTAAATAGCATTGTTGCCTCACAGCAAGAGGTTCTCCCGTTGGTTGGGAGTGCCTTCTGTGTGGAGTCTGCATGTCCCAGTGTGTGGAGTGTGTGTGAAGACATGTGTTGAATGGGTGTGCCTTTGTTGAAGGCTGGCTGCCAATCATTAGCAGACCGACAAACAACAACTCAGGATTTCATGGCACCCTGTTTTTATGGCAAATACTGGACAGTTGAAAGGTATGCCAGTGGAGAAGGGAAACAAGGGTATAATAATAATAATAATAATAATAATAATAAGAGGAACAACACAGACAGTGTTGAGGATTCAGTAGCTTACATAAAGTAGATAATGACTTCTTAAAATGTTATAATAGGAATCTCTATGTTACAACAATTGGTGTTGTGCCTCTTGGACTTCATGTATGTATAGTATAGTATAGTATAGTATAGTATAGTATAGTATATATGGCACTAAAACAGTAAAACTTATTTAAAAATTGTCCTTTATAATTTCTGACATGTTGAATGGCAACCCACTTATTACTTTAGGCTGATTAAAACAACGGTCTTTGGCATCCACTGAAAGTGGGTTTAAACCAGTCTGGAATATATCTCTGAAACATGCTTTGTTTTCACATGGGCTAATAAAATACCACAGTTTGGTCACTAAAACTTTATTGTTATAGTTTATGATCTAGCATGCACTCTACGTTTATCTGGTGATGACATTTAGAAATATTGCATCAGTTGTATAGAACTTGAGTGTGGTTTGAAGCACATATTCAAGCCCTGTGTGATCTGTAAATTGACTAGTGCATAAAGCTGTAATGACTGTTTTCCACAGCATAGTCAGTGATTCACAAATTAATAAATCCAGCCATACTACTGTGGAGGAGGGTAGAATTATGGTCATCTAGGAGGAGCATAACATTCACAAAACTACAGCCAAGGACACATTGACAAAGTAATGGTGATATGTGACTCATCAAAACATAAATGAGAGACCACGTCACGACCATTTGTACAGACATCTGACATGAATACTGCTTTTTTGCAAGAGGTGCATGACATATTTTGTTGTGCAATACAGTACACACACAACCACAATGCCTAAATAACACATGGCATACTCACCACATAATAATGTCATTGAGCATGTGCTGATGGGAATGTTTTGTCAACTAAACACATGATAATGTGTTAACCTTCATAGTTATTTTCTTCCTCATTGTCTACTATCTATAAGTTTTTGCTGTCTTTTAGCTATTTATTGCTTTCAGGGCAAAATAAGTTTCTGGTTCATTCATTCCCTGAAAAGAGAGAACTAATTGCAAAGCCATCATGCTGGCAGCCATCAAGGCTTTTCTGCTTATTGCCCTAACCCAACCCTGATTGATTTGATGTGATGCTCATCTCATCCATGAACCCAGCTATGCTGCCTCCCATGTGTATATGTGCTTTTACTGGTTCACTACTAACATCAAATCACCGCTCCTGGAAAAAAGAAGAGAAGAAGGAAACTCTGAAAACAGACTCCCAGATAAAAAAAAAAAAAAAAAAAAAAAAAAAAAAAAAAACAAAACACAAATATACTAATGTTTATGCTTATGGGGGGGAAGTAAATGGCAAAGTGTTGTTCCGACTGTACTGCAAATCCATTCACTATTTTTTTGAGATGCAATCTCTCAATTTTTTGGTCATCGGTATTCAGAGTCTCAGGATTGTGGAATTTTGATATTTAGTAGTAAACCCGCTTTAATGGCAACAAGAACATTTCAATTTATAGGTTCATAGGTGTGTAATGGGCTAATGGCCCTGGAGCTTTTACAAGCCTAGCCCATCAAAGTGCACTGGCGTCATGCCACCCGACTTTAGTTCCCAGTGCCTCTATCAAGTAGAGCCACTGGAGTGATCCCCAAGGTGAACTTTCTATTTCCCATCCACTCATCAAGATTTCTCTTGAAGAGGGCCAGTGAGGTGCTCTGCTTGACATGTATGGGAAGTCTATTCCAGAGCATGGGCATTCTCTGGGTTATGAACCTGTCCCTCCAGCATGTTCTGTTGATTGTGGTAATGAGGTTGAGGTCTCTGGAGTATGTGGTGTGGAGGGATTGGGATTTCTTTAGATCAAGCATTTCTAACAGAGCTGGGTCAGACATGGCTTTGTAAGTCAAGTACAGATCACCTCTTAGTAGACGATATGAGACAGAGAATAGCTGGAGTTTTTTGAGTCTTTCCATGTATGACGTATTTAAGGCCTAGGATCCTCTTCATGAGGTACTTTTGTGGCCTTTCCAGCTGTTGCGTGTGTCTAGTGAGGTACATGTGAAATGGGGCATTATACTCAATGATTGGCCTAATGAGGGAAGAGTAGAGAGAGATGATGACCTCTTTCTTCCTGGATGCAAAACCCTTGGTAATGAGATGTGACACATAGAAGGACTTTCTGACTACAGTGGCAGTGTGGTGGTTGAAGGAGAGGTTGCCATCAACATGTGTCCCAGATCTCTTATAACGCCTTCAGTGTTCAGTGGGCTCTCTCTCATCAATGTGGTAATTAGTGGGAACTGAGTTTTTCCCAAAGGGGATGATGACGCATTTTTTGGCATTAAGCTTAAGGCCATAGTTTTGACAGCAGTCATTGGTCTCAGTGATGCCTTTCTGTAGGATGTCTACATCACTTAGAGAGTTAATAATGGCTCCCAGCTTGCAGTTATCTGCGAAGATGGTCAGCCAGAGTCCCACCATGTTGGCTTGGATTTCTGAGAAGTATATGTCAAACAGGAGAGGACCCAGGACCGATCCCTGTGGGTCTCCACTCATGACTGGTTGGCAGTATGACTTGGAGTCCGTTATTTTCACACTGTGGGTTCTATCATGCACAGTTGAAGTGCTAATCCTGCTAGTTTTCCACAGAGGTTAGGCTTAGTGTTTGTAAAACAGTAGTAAAGTGCAAGGTCAGCTGAACAACTTCTGGACTGATTGTGTGAACCTGGATGACCTCGGATAAGGTTGTCTGAAGTTCCCATTTCATCATTGTATGTGCAACTCTGGTAATGTTCTCTGAGAGTGGAGATAAGAACTCTGTATTAAACCTAAGAAAACAATAATGAGACATGGGGAACAAACTCATACAAAACTATCTAGAAATTTGAGTTATGGTCTGTAGTATTATTAATGCTTCTTTATGATGCAGTTGAATCATGTCACTGATCCTGTTAAAACTGAGGATAAGTGCCTCTCTAATTTGTGGAGTATACTCTCCCCTGAATCACAGTGACATTTTAGTAATTTAAATAGGTTTTGTGATTTAATGTCCAACAAGTGCTATAACAGAATATTATTTTCCCTGTATAGCATCACTTTACTCTGGGTACACTTTGGTGGCTAGTAAACTGGATTATTCTGACTTTAAACAAAATAATCTATGGGACAGTGAGACAGTGTTCATTTATATTGCATTGTTTACCATGGTAGTCTGACTGGGCAGAAAGCTCTCTCTATTTCAGCATAGGCCCAGGCAGAAAAGCTCCAAAATAATTCCAAGATTACATGTAGAAAATAGTAAACAGAGGTATACAAGTACACAACTAATATGTAACATTTAAACACAGTATTATTAATTAATAGCATCTTAATTTAAAGAGCTAAGAAACACATTTGGAAAAGAACTTTGTAAAAGGAAAGAAAAGGAGGAAATGGAGGATTAGTATTAAGAGGTGAGAGAGAATGTTTTAGGATAGGCACCTCACAGCAAGAGGTTCTCCTGTGGCTTTGGAGTGCCTTCTGTGCAGAGTCTGCATGTCCTCCCCATGGTTGGCTAAGGTTGGGCATCGAGCTAGCACCTAGGCGTTCGTAAAAATCTACTGCCAATCATTAGTGGACGAGTTCTGCTGGAAAGCCGAAATGACAAACAAAAACAGAAGGAAAGGTAAGGAGAAGATATTAGACCAATAACTAAGGGTATAGTGCTCGGAAAGAATAGGAGATATTAAGGGACAGGATGTTTATCATTCAGACGTTGTGCATGTTATTAATAATAACCTTATTATCAAAGCATGTGCATTTGGACAGCTGATCTGAGGTCAGATGCACTGGCATTTTAGACGGGTATATTGAATACAGGGTGTAGCTTCTATTCAGTGCCATAACATTTATATTTATATTATTTGTACATTGATATTATATACATAGCAAAAATATCTTAACAGTGGAAGCCCAACCAATCTCACTTTCTAGCAGTGGCATAGTTTTGCTTGTAGTGTTAGTAAGAAGATGGTTACTACATAAATAAATAAATAAATACATACATAAATAAATAAATTATTTACTAGTATCAGCATGTATTAATTTTCTAATTAAGATATTTATGTCAAGGAACATATATACTTAACTCTCGTTCTCTCTCTCTCTCTATATATATATATATATATGTGTGTGTGTGTGTGTGTAGATAGACAGATAAATATAACATTGAATATAAGCAATCAGACCTATTTTTCTCTTTACAAGGTAGAAATAAACTATCAAAATGGATTTCTGTATTTCAGACCAGAAACATATTTCTATAAGACAAGGGTAGAGCAGCTGTATATTACAATTTTAAATAAACTCATATGTATATTTTATTTTCCACAACCAAACAATTACTTTATATTTTAAACTTGCTTGACAGTATAAGTATAATTTTGGTTTCTAGTATACTAAATAACAGAAATGAAATGTCTGTTCTTTGGATGACTTACTATTTTCATGTGATTGTCAATAGAGTTCTATTTTTATCAGCAAATTAAATTTTGCTAAAGTTGTCTATTTGCTAAGTACAGAGTAGCAAATTAGTCTCACCACATCCTAACAGTTCTTATAGACTGAATGAAAACATTTGTAAATATTTTCTCTACTCTGGTTAGCATTATTGAGGAGAAAGATTCAAATGCAAAATTCTCAACTAGCAAAGTTATGAATTTGCAAGACTACGTCCAGGAGAGGGCAAGCAGTCTATTGTTTATTTGTGTTGCTGTTATAAGTATGTAGGTTCATAAATATTACACTAACTGCATTTTATCCCAGTAGTTCAAAATTAACCTTACACAATTCTAAGGTCTATATTTTTATACTGCTAATAGGAAGTGATTAGTACTGGGTAAAATAGTGATTACTTCTAGAGTAATACCCTTGAGTATTTATGGGGGCCATATTGCATGAAAGAACACTCATGACATGACATTATTTAGCAGAAACTTGTTGTAATACCAAGTTATTGTTCAAGTGCATTAGGTGTAATTTGTTTCTGCTGCTATTTCGTATGATGCATTTTCCACACGACTGGGGAATCAGGGTAAGCATATTTATAAAGTTTATATTAAGTATCACTGTCTGGAATGTACATGTTATGCAGGTGATATTTTTAAATAAGAAAAAAAATATATATATATATATATATATATATATATATACATATATATATATATATATATATATATATATATATATATATATATATACATATCTGCAACAATAAATAAGGAGTGAGCAAGAATGCAATACGTCATAGAAATAGCATGCATCCCATCCCCATCATGTGTTTTCAAATGTAATGAGGAATCAGTTTTACAGGGCTTCCAGATTACATGCTGAAGGAGCTAAATACAATGTGGCCATGCCTGGAATGAAGGAGAGACTTATAAACAGAGGCTACATTGAACAGGAGATAAATAATCCTCTTGAGAAATAATTGTATGCAGACCACTCAAAAGCATTGGGTGGTCCTAGCATATGCCAGTGATCTTGACATCTGTGACATCATCAGAAAGAATTGGAAGATCTTAATGACTGATCTAACCATCAGGGACATTGTAGGGGAACCCTCTCTTTTTTTTTAAGAGGAATCTAAATTTAAAACAGTACCTGTGTTATGGCTTTCAGTCTAGAGACAGCATTCAACCCATAAGAGTTCTGACTCAAAGAAAGTGTTCTGTCAACACAATACCTCAAAAATACTGGAGCTTAAGAATGCTAGTATCCATGGATGTCTAAAAATGCTCAGTGTCCTCACATGTAATCCAGAGCTCCTTGAATAGCGTACCACAAGATGCAACTCTCTCCAAACAATAATATGGAAAAAACTTCACTTAGAAAACCATATGTTTGGATAAAATCTGCATTTAATGTGTACAAAGTTAAGCGCTTTCCCTCACACCACCGTGAGCTTCATCAGAACAATTTCCAAATGAAATACAAACTGTTTAAATACTCTGTTTGGCGCCAAAAAGTTTTTTTACATATCAATTTGTTGTTTAAAGTGACACATCGCTTTTACCAGATGTCACTATAAACAGATATCTCACGATATACAATAAATGACTACCAAACTATACACTCACAATAATATATTCATCCAACAGTATATATATATATATATATATATATATATATATATATATATATATATATATATATATATATATATAAGACACTGTATATATAAAATAATCTAAACTATGTACTGACGAATGAAGATAAAAACAAATGATCACAATAATACATGTATTCCTCATACTAATATGTAAATTTAAATGAAATAGTTAATAAATATAAATCTATTAAACTAATTGAAGGTGTACATGTTAATATGAAATAAATATAAAATAAATAAAATAATACCTGCCCACTTTTGGCACCAAACAGAGTATTTAAACCATTTGTATTTAATTTGGAAATTGTTCTGATGAAGCTCACGGTGGTGTGAGTGAAAGCGCTTAACTTTGTACACATTAAATGCAGATTTTATCATCCAAACATATGGTTTTCTAAGTGAAGCTTTTTTCCACTATATTGTTTGGAGAGAGTTACATCCTGTGGTACGCTACTCCAGGAGCTCTGGATTACATGTGAGGACACCGAGCGTGTTTAGACATCTGTGGATACTAGCGTTCTTAAGCTCCAGTATTTTTAGCCTATAAGAGTTGGTAGTTCGTTTGCAGGGCTTGTTCATCATGTAAATACCTTACTTCCAAAAATGAACTCATGTATCCAATTTATTTCAGGAAAACAAAACAAGCGTGAAGGAATGGAAAAAATACCAGACTCATAAACCACCACTCCTTAGTCTGACACACTCTTTAATAATACAAGTTGCAAGTACTACAAATGCTGTTACTTGCAACTCGTATTATTAAAGAGTTTCACAGACCTGTGAATTGTTATTTGTTGGTGAGTTACATGTGTCAGACTCAGGAGTGGTGGTTTATGAGTCTTATTTCAGGAAATGTTATTGCCATGCTTATGCAAGTTGCAAAACTAAACAAATCATATATGTTGCCATGTGCAAAGCTTGTGCAGCTTTTTATACTGGAAAAACTGACAGGCAATTTAAAGAACACATCTCAAATATATGAGTGATATTAGATTGTTTGATGTTAAGAGTTCTTTGTACAAACATATAATGCAATGTTCAGGTTATGCATTTCATTTTATGGCCTTAGAAGTTCTAAAAGAAGATTTACAAGGTGGCAATATCACTGATAAAATGGAATGCACTGAGATGTAATGGATAGAGGAGCTACAGGCCAACAGTTTTCCTGGACTCAATGTTAGTATATCTCTGAAGCACAGCCTTAAGGTGCATCTTTTTAGATGAATTTTATTGATAGTTTTTAAATTCATGCCATTGGTGCTCTTGAGGAGGTATGTCTGAATTATGCCATTGATTGGTTGTTGCCTTACTTAAGTAGATCTTGGAGTTTAGTAATGGCAGATCTGATGAAGGTTTAGATAGGACCCAAAAGCACTCATCTGTGTGGTTTACTTCATTAGACTTCACTTAGATTATCTCTGTGTTTTACTTCACTGGGCTTTAGCTACTTTTGTGGTTTACTTTTTTGGATTTTACTTGGATTTTATTAAAGTGTATATGTTTGCCTGATAGCTTGGTGGCCGCACTTATTTATTTTGTGTTGAAACAGATGTGTGGATACATGGATCTAGTTCATAAAGTCAAGGGACTACAATATCAGAATTCAAAACTTCACAATCAAAACATTTAACCTTTTAACACAAAAAAAAAATCTGCTTTTTATAAAGAGGCAAGCCACCTGCATATCCTTTGCATATTATTATATATATATATATATATATATATATATATATATATATATATATATATATGTGTGTGTGTGTGTGTGTGTATATATATATATATATATATATATATATAGATAGATAGATAGATATAACTATATATATATATATATATATATATATATATATATATATGTGTGTGTGTGTGTGTGTGTGCGTGTGTATATGTGTGTGTGTATACCAACACCAAGATTTCATCAGACTGAGGAAAGGGCACACTCCCAGTCCCAAAAATAAAGCAACCAGAAAAAAAATGATGCAATGTTTTAAACATCTGATATTTTCGACTTGTGCTGGCTCTACTACCTTTACCCACCTGGCTAATCATTCCATTAAGGATGGGAGATAGGGATATTTTGTCTAAATAAGAGTCCTATGAACTATTCATGGCCAATCAGCTTCTTCATTCCCCCTATGGGGACTGGTAGCAAGTAAGCCAGCTTTTAAATACAATGGCATGACCTAACAGCGCCTGCTCCCGAAGCTCACCTATATGCTGTCTGTTGCTGGAAACCCATATCTGCATGCAGATTTGTCTGTTCAGTTCACTTTCATACAATAGGCCTGGACTCTGCAGGCTCATGCTGTGCAGGTGTAACATTCAGTGCACCCTCTTGATGTCACATAATTCGCTTGCCAGAGCTATCTCCCTCCCTTGCCATATGATAAGTGAGCTAATATCGGACAGTCATTCCAAACTTTCATACCCCTAGCTTTTCCAGCACCAGAGACAATACCTGAACTCATCTTTCTATACTAATAGATGCTGGGATTATGAGTTTGTGATTTATACAGGACACTCATATGCTTGCTTCTGAGTTTAAGGCATATAAATAGAAGGAGATACCACATATATTGCCCTAAGAAAGATCAGTTAATATTTACTGAGTGGCTATTTTTATTAAAAGAGATTTTTCATTTAATATACTACAGATTACTTATTATTCTCAAAAACAGGTTGTTATGGAAGTAATCTGTACATTCATTCAATGTCCTTTATTGCATGCTTCTACGTGATCACCATGGCATGATAGAAGCTCTTGTTTTCATATAGCTTTTAAACAAGATTTAGTTCTAGGTCAGATGGTAATTGAAACCTAGCTCTATGTTCTCTTGTAGGCATACTTGGATTATTTTTACTCCATAATAACAGAGATGCATAACTATTATCAAATTTAATTAATGTTCAATATATCTTCAGTACTTATTCTGCTGTGTTTCTAACAGGGAAATAGCTTACATCCTTCTAATTATTACACAGCTCATAGTCAAGCATTCACATGTCTAGTGTTTTGGAACATGCAAGTATATAACCCTGCTTATAGCCCAGAACCCAGATCCTTTTTGAATCATTTGTTAATTAATTTAAACATTAACACACATTCATACAGTAGAAATGTTATAACTTGAAGGTTATAGCTGCTACCATTGAGAAATAAAGAAGTGAAAGTCTATCCCAAATTACAATTAAGTAATCATTTACATGATATCAAGATATGGATATCATGGTAGATATTAGATCAGATGAACTTCAATCCATAGTCAGATGCATCTTGATTATTTATCAAAAATATCAAATAAGAAGTTTTTTAATGTTTAAAATCTCCCAACAGAACCCAGTGAAATTAACGGCTCTGGCTGCTGTCACCCTGGACTTAAAGCATCACATGCTTCCAGAGCCTTACTTGCTGTAGTAAATATTCTTCCAGTATATGCTAAGTAGAAAGATAACCCATAAAAATTACTAGATGCCCTTTTAAAATTAAATCATAGTTTGAATAATATATTACCTGTTGTAGTAAATTGCAATCTTTGTATATCACCTGAAGACAGTCTCAAAAAACAAACGAGGAGATAAATCCTTCTAAAATCATTAACATAAATGAAAGCAGCCTGACAAGATTTGTTTTTGTCGTTTTACTTAATTCTGTTTCCAAAAAAGAAAAAAAAAAACACATCTTGAAACTAGATTCAGACATATAGTATATATACTACAGGGTATATAATGTTTCCAGTTAAGTAAGATTCCCAGACAAGATGGTTTTGATGTATCTTTATTCAAAAAGATTAAATGCTCATCTTGGTCAAATTATGCAGTCGTATAAAATGGTATTAAAATACATATACAAATTAGTTAAGAACAACTTCTATTCTCAAACCAAAAATAGGACTGTGATTATTTAAATACCTCTTTTTTTCATTATTTTAATTGCTATAAATTGCAGGTAATATTACAGTATCTTTTGCAACGTTATATCTCTCTTTGCTATATAATAGCTTACATATATTTCTAATGAATGTTCAACATTTTATATGAAAGCTGTGAAGACATTTTTGCTAACATAAGATATTGTAAAGCTTTTTTATCTCATGTATGTACAACTACCTATATTTTATAATCCTTCTAATATCATGTAACTGTATTTTATGTATACATCAATGCTGATGTTAAATGAGCTTTTCTCTCAGGTCCTCCACTGAAAAAGTTGGACTATAACATTAAACAAAGGTAAGTAATTAAGCAGCTAAATAAATAAATAAATACATACAAACACACCTGCCCTATATCCTTGACTAAGCTAAACACATAGATTAGTCAGCCGTCGGAATCCGCTTCTCTAACCCCCAGAGGTCCTATTCCAGGAACCAAAAGGGGCAAAATAAGATGTGGTTCCGGAAATCACAGTCCTTTCGTGACACTCAGGAATACTCATCCCCCAGAGGCAGAGGGGGACAAGACCGATGCTGTCCCAGAGGCAGAGGGGGTCCCAGACACTTTGGGTCTAGGGAACCTTTTTCTGACAGACCCACACAGCAACCCTCAGGGGTTACCCGGCTGCTCTACTCTGGAGGCAGTCAGGGGAAGATTTTCCTTACATCCAGTGGTATGGGAGTCCATTACTGCAGACCGCTGGGTGTTAAGCATCATATCCAGAGGATATTCTGTCCCCTTCATTTCATGTCCCATAACCCCAGTACGCCTTCCAGATGTTCCACCCACTCACAGGGAGGCCGCAGCCTTAGAAGTTTCGAAGCTGCTGCAAAAACGAGCCATCAAGCCAGTCCCCCCAGACCAATCTGGATCAGGCATCTACTCCAGGTTCTTTTTAGTGCCAAAGAAGACGGGGGACCTCAGGCCCATTCTGGACCTGTCTATCCTCAACCTGTCGGTAGAGAAACAAAAATTCTGGATGATCACTCTACAGTCCATTCTACCATTTCTGAGAGAAGGCGGCTGGATGTGCTCGTTAGACCTCCAGGATTACTATCACATCAAGGTCCACAGGAGCTCCAGGAGGTTTCTACACTTTCAGCTAGGGGCCAGTCACTTTCAATTCAGAGCCCTACCCTTCGGTCTCACCACAGCCCCCAGGGTGTTCACCAAGGTGATGGCAGTTGTAGCGGCTCACCTGAGACTTCAGGGCATTCAGGTATTCCCCTACCTGGATGACTGGCTCTTCACTGCATCCACCAAACATCTCTTGTGTCAGGCCCTACACTACTTCCTCAGTCTGGCTCACAAGTTAGGCATCACAATCAATATCAACAAGTCCCACCTGGCTCCAGTTCAGATCATAGACTTCATCGGGGCACGGTTGGATTCGATTCAGTCCAAGATTTTTCTCACTCTGGAAAGGATAGAAACTCTCAGACTCCATGTATTGGCTATCTTGGATCACTCGATAGTCCTAGCAGCCGATGTTCTCAGGGCCCTGGGTTGAGAGCATTTCCCCCTGTCCTTCCTCCGGAGATGGTAGCCATTCAATCAGACAACATGTCTGTAGTCTGGTATATAAACAAACAGGGAGGGACCTGATCCTACCCCTTTGTCGTGAGGCCATGAGGGTTTGGGAGTGGGCCATATCCACCAGCCAGTTTCTCATAGCAACGCACATCCCAGGATGCTCAAAAATTCTAGCGGACAGTCTCAGCAGGGCAATCCTTCTGCCTTACGAGTGGTCTCTGAAACAATCAGTGGCGGAGAAGATCTTCCATGTTTGGGGTCAACTTTGCTGTGACCTCTTCACATCTCCTTCCAACGTGAAGTGCAGCAACCTCTTCGCTCTGATCCCCTCTCCGGGGGATGTCCCCAGGGAAGCTCTAGTCCATGCCTGGCCTCCAGGGCTACTGTATGCTTATCCCTTTGTGTAAAGCTTTTCTGAAGGGCACTTTTTTATTGCGACCACCAGTTAAAGAAACGGTGCACCCCTGGGATCTGACTTTAGTCCTTCAGGCTTTGACCTCTCCCCCCTTCGAGCTAGCCGGTTCAGTTCCGATTAAGTTTTTGTCATGGAAGACAGCCTTCTTGGTCACCATCATGTCAGCCAAGACAGTTTCAGAGTTGCAGGCCTTATCCTCCATGCCCCCGTATTTGGTTTTCCACAAGGATAGGGTTTCGCTGTGTACAAACCCTTCCTTTCTTCCCAAGGTGTCCTCAGCAGCGAATATTAATCAGTCTATAAATTTGCCAGTCTTCTTCCCAAATTTCCAAAATAGAGGTGAACCATAAGCTTCATTTATTAGATGTGTATAGACAGCTTCGTTTTTACCTCCATAGGACTAAACCCTTCTGGAAGTCGGATCAATTGTTTGTCTCTTTTTCGAAACCATTTTTGGGCAAAGCAGTTTCGAAAGTGTCCTTAGCAAGGTGGATCACTCTCTGTATTGCACAGGTTTATAAGGATAAAGGTTTATCTCCTCTTGGTGTATTGAAGGCCACTTCTGCAGCTTTCTGGTCACATGGTCCATTAGATGATATCTGTGCGGCAGCGACGTGGGCCAATTCGCACACATTCATTTCTCATTATAAATTGGATCTTATTTCTAGAGGGAGAGCATCCATTGGCTCTGCGGTGCTCAGGAATATCCTTTCATAAGGGCCTCCCAGGAATTATAGTAGCTGGGGATGCTGTCCCATATGTGCAGAATGAATGAAGTCAACTACTTCAGATAAAGAAGTTATGTTCTTACCATAACGTTCCATCTGAGTAGTGGACTTCATTCTTCTGCACCTCCCCTCCCTCCTTCCCCCTCACTTTCAGGTTTTTCCCGTTTAGGATTGCGATTATGTTGCCACTTGTGTCAGCAAACTCGATCTGGGGATAGATAGGAGGACGTGATGTAATATAGGTAAGGGAAGGGCTTGGAGCTCGGAGCTGATGCTTGAAAAGTTTTGCCAGCTCGGACCCGAATCGGATCCGTATACCCATATGTGCAGAAGAATGAAGTTTACTACTCAGATGGAACCTTATGGTAAGAACATAACTTCTTTTTCAGAGAACTCCCAGGAGAAGTGAGTAGGGGGAAAGTTTTTATTTTGCCAGTCTGTACATGTTTTAGGTAAAACAGGTAAGAGATTTAGACATTATTTTTGCATTCTGTATGGTGATCGTGATACAGTGGGGATTAGGAAATTAACTTTGTTCCACTGTAGTGTGATCTCTGAGTTGGTATATTTAATTTATGGGGGGTGTTGGGGGTGCAGGGGGGCTTGCCCCCCTGTGAAAATGTAGCAAAAAGTGTATTTGTTAGTTTAGTTTTGTTTTAGGTGGAGGGGATGTTAGTTACATCTGTGCTGTACTTTTCAGTGTTAAGGGATATGGTGAAAGTTTCACTGTTCTGTTTTCTTTGTTGTAAGTTTTCAGTGTTTTGGGTTTTTGATGTTATGGTCTCAGTGTTTTGTGGTTCAATGTTATAGTAATTCAGTGTTTTAAAGTAGACCTATATATAAATATATGTATACATAAATCCTTATCAAATGATCACATTTTCAGAAACTCGAAATTCATATGGTGTCTCGAGAACTCAAATATCCAAAAAAAAAAAACAAACTAAAATTTAATTTTTTTATGTTTTTGCAGGTAGCCAAGCCCCCCTTCACCCCTCACAATCCCTGAAAATTAAATATACCAACTCTTGAGATCACACTACAGTGAGGAAAAGGGGTACATTTCTCATTCTGCATTGTACCGTGATCTCCATTCAAAACTTTCAAGCCTCAACCATATGAATTTCGAGTTTATGAAATCTTGATCATCTGATAGGGATTTGTATGTGTATACACACACACACACATATATATATATATATATATATATATATATATATATATATATATATATATATACACAGTGCAATGAAAAAGTATTTTCCCCCTTCCTAATTTCTTATTTTTTTTATGTTTGTCGCACTTAAATGTTTCAGATCATCATTCAAATTTAAATATTAGACAAATATTAAACAAAGATAACCCAAGTAAACACAAAATGCAGTTTTTAAGTGATGATTTTATTTATTAAGGAAAAAAACTATCTAAAGCTACATGGCCCTATGTGAAAAAGTAATTGCCCCCTTGTTAAATCATGAAGTAACTGCGGGTGATCATATTTTTGGGAAAGTGGAGTTCAATTTCACTAGCTACACCCAGGCCTGATTACTGCCAGACCTGTTGAATTAAGAGATCAATTAAATAGAACCTGTCAGACAAATTGAAGTAGGCCAAAAGATCCCAAAAAGGAAGACATGCCGCTATCTATAGAAATTCCAGAACAGATGAGAAACAAAATAACAAAATAATTGACATCTATCAGTCTGGAAATGGTTAGAAAGCCATTTCTAAAGCTTTGTGACTCCAGCAAACTATGGTGAAAGCCATTATCCACAAATGGAGAAAACATGGAACAGTGGTGAACCTTCCCAGGAGTGGCTGGCCTACAAAAATTACCCCAAGAGCGCAGCGATGACTCATCTAAGAGGTCACAAAAGAACCCAGAACAACATCTAAAGAACTGCAGGCCTCACTTGCCTCAGTTAAGATCAGTGTTCATGACTCAACCATAAGAACGAGACTGGGCAAAAATGGTATGCATGGCAGAGTTCCAAGGTGAAAACCACTGCTGACCAAAAATGAACATAAAGGCTCGTCTCACTTTTGCCAAAAAACATCTTGATGATCCCCAAGACTTTTGGAAAAATATTCTATGGACTGATGAAACAAAAGTTGAACCTTTTGGGAGGTGTGTATCCCATTACATCTGGCATAAAAGTAACACAGCATTTCAGAAAAAGAATATCATGCCAACAGTCAAACATGATGGTGGTAGTGTGATGGTCTGAGGCTGCTTTGCTGCTTCTGGACCTGGACAACTTGCTGTGATTAATGGAACCAAGAATTCTGGTCTCTATCAAAAAATCTTGAAGGAGAATGTCCGGCCATCAGTTCGTGACCTCAAGCTAAAACGCACTTGGGTTCTGCAATGGACAATGATCCAAAACACACCAGCAAGTCCACCTCTGAATGGCTTAAAAAAACAAAATGAAGGTTTTGGAGTGGTCTTGTCAAAGTCCAGACTTGAATCCAATTTAGATGCTGTGGCTTGACCTGAAAAAGGCAGTTCATGCTCAAAAACCCTCCAATATGGCTGAATTAAAACAATTTTGCAAAGAAGAGTGGGCCAAAATTCCTCAACAGCGATGTGAAAGACTCATTGCCAGTTATCACAAATGTTTGATTGCAGTTGTTGCTGCTAAGGGTGGCACAACCAGTTATTAGGTTTAGGGGGCAATTACTTTTTCACATAGAGCCATGTAGGTTTGAATAGTTTTTTTCCCTTAATAAAGAAAATCATCACTTAACAACTGCATTTTGTGTTTTCTTGGGTTATCTTTGTCTAATATTTACATTTGTTGGATGATCTGAAACATTTAAGTGTGACAAACATGCAAAAAAATAAGAAATCAGGAAGGGGGCACATACTTTTTCATTGCACTGTATATATATATATATATATATATATATATATATATATATATAGAGAGAGAGAGAGAGAGAGAGAGAGATTCTATTTCTGTATTTAAGAACTAACATAGAAAACATTTGACTCAAGTAAATTTGACTTGTGGCATTATTAATTTTCTTCTACAATTTTAATGTAGATTTATAATAAGATTCAGTCAATACTTCATATTGACCTATTGTGAATCTATATCTTTGTTTACATTTATAATAAGATTCAATTAATGCTTCATATTGACCTATAGCGAATCTGTCTCTGTCTTCTTCAGCTATATGTATTCCTTATATAAAAATGCACCATCAGCTTTGTTTTTACTTAGACCACATGTTTTCTGGCCATTATCTATTTCATTAATATTATCTGCCAATATGTTTAATCCCTTTACTATGTGTAAGAGTACCATTACATTCTTCAAGCCAAGGTGCCTCATCTGCTCTTACCTTATAAATTTCAAGGATACTTTCTTCAAACTTGACTGATCTGGAGAACTCATAAGAAAAAAAATAAAGTTAACATATGAAACATAGTAAAACTGTACTGCCATTACACTGGTATTCACTGATCCCTTAGCTTAATCAGAAACTGAGTAAGCTACACTTTGAAACTATTTCAGTAATCCTAAAATGTACTACATAAAATGAAAGCTCATTTAAAATATCTTTTAATAAATAAACAAACTATCAAATGATCCTAATACTGACATAAATTGCAATACTGTGTATGGCATTATATATACTTAACTAACAGCAAAATTATGATTGTATTACTCTGTCAAAGGTATAGAATTAGTCAACAGCTAATAAGAATAAAGCCATTTTATTTAGTGATTATATATTAAACCTAATATATATTAAATATACTTACTAAACTGCTAAAGTTTCAAAATGAGAAGAGAAATGGGGGAGGGGGAAAGGGGGAGGGAAACCAGAAGAGGAAAGATGCAAAGCAAGCAATTTATAGCATCTTTCCTCAGTATAAGTATACAGAAAACACTTCATACACAAGCACATTGCATTAACCTTTTCATTTCAAGCTGTCAGTAGCAACGTTTCACTACCAACCATTGCTGGGCTAGTACGTTAATGAAAGGTGATATATCAAAATTAGTAAGCTTGTCTTACTGGTGTGAAATAATCAGATCTTATGATAAACTAGTTGGTAAACATACCACAAGCTGCTTTTCCTCAATATTTCCCCAGTAATTATTCAAAAATGATAAGATAAATTCTTTATTGTGTTGTCAATTGTGCATAATACTCTACTCCACTGAATTACCTTTAGTATAAACTATGTCATTATAAAATGTTTTCATAGTGTGACTTGATAGTAACAAAAAATATCTTTCTCTCTTTATGATTTTGTATGTTCACTCTATTTATCACAGCCTCCATCCCCCCAAAAAATAAACGTTTTTCCTACCCCCTCTCATAAGTGGTAAACTTTTCATCTTTCATTGTATTTCAAATGAAGAATTTAATTATATTTTGAGGAGAGGCCTACCCTACAAAATACACACACACACACACACACACACACACACACACACACACACACACACACACACACACTGTACATATATAATTCCATCCTTACATGCCATTTCTGTGTGTCATCACAGTATCTCCACAAACACTGACATTCTCTTCCTTTGTGTTTTTGAAAACTTGCACTTTTTACTACCTTTCTCCTCAATTATGTTCTCCACAAGAGTGTAATTGTCCAACTATATTTCAAATAAGGATTTTGATGTAGATTTAACTTTAAGGATACGTGTATGTGAAGCTTATACATATCTGTTCAGACAGATTTTCTTCAACAAGAAAGGGTAGATTTATCTCTAGATTTGTTCTTGAATTTTTCCATTCAGTTAGACTTCAGTCAGGGAATTTCTCAGAATTTTTTGGGTTTATGGCATCTATATTCTCATGATTCCCTTTGCCAGACTGCATATGAGGAAAATTCAGTGGTTTCTGAAGTCAGTTTGCCACAAAATCTCCACTCACTGACTTTTCAGATTCATGTGTGGGCTTAGTAAATAAAGATAACTGCTGTGGTCAAGAGACCAGATATCTCTGAATCCAGGTCTTCCCTTATCTCTGCCATCTCTAGCATAATCTGTAACAACAGGTTATTAGATTTTGCATGAGGTCCAATGTCTATGGATGTAAAAATACAAGGTCTATGGAACAATCAAGACATATCAAAACACATAAATGTTAAAGAGATGAGTGCAGTAATAAATCATTAACATAAAAAATGGGGGTTGCCATAATGGTTAAGATGTTTATCTCACATACATGAAATCCAGGGACTGATTCTCAACTTTGACGGAAATTGGATAGGCTTAAAATGGCCACAAAAGAAGCTAGTTTAATACTTACCTATGATCTATGAACTTCTGTAGTCTTCCTCACCAGCTTTGCATCATGTTCTTGTGCAGCACTGTGCTTAGCAGCTTTGCTTATTAATATGTGCCATTATAATTTTTATTACAATGATGTTCATAGGTGTATATTAGGCTAATGACTACCGCAGCAATTTTAAGCTTACAGTAGCTAAACATCCCAAATGTATCTCACAAGTTTATGTGTCATAGAGGTTATTTTAAGGAATATATTACAGGCTGCACTTTTTCTTCAGAAACATATCTACTAGCTCTGTGGTGTATTACTGATTTCCCATCCACTAGCCCAGGTTTCTTTTGAAAAGGGTTAAAGAAGAACTCTGATTCCCATGGATGGGAAGCCTGTTCCAGAGAAGGGGAACTCTCTGTGACACATACCCATTCCTCTAATGTGTCCTGATTATGTTGCAAGCAAAATTTATATTCTTAGAAAGAGCAATTCTGATTCTATTCATTTTGTGGATATGGAAAGGGTTCACCAGAGTGTGATCCAAGGAAGCTTAGTATGCCATTAATAGATCACCTCCTAAAAGTCTGTAGGAAACAGAGTACAGAGGTAGGGCTTTGAGGTGATCTGCATAGGACATGCTGTTTACATCCTGTATTCTTTTTCTGAGGAACATCTGTGGGCATTCCAGTTGTTGTATGTGCCTGGTCTTTTACATACCAAAGGGAGCATTATACTCAATGACAGGCCTGATTAGGGCTGAATATGGTAGAACATTGACTTCCTCTGACCTAGATACCATGCCCTTTGTTATAAGTTGAGCAACATAGAATGATTTCCTCACTACCTTAGACACACATTTGTTGAAAGCCAGGTTATTATCTATATATGCACCCACATCTCTAGCTGCTAGTTCTACTCCTAGGGGTGTATTACTGATGAAGTAATTTCCTAGGGTGGGCTGACATCCCAAAAGATACTATTATGCATTTCTTGGCATTGAGTTTTAAGCTATGGTTTTGACACCAGACATTTGTCTGTCTTAGTCCTTCCTGTAGGATGTTAGTGTTTTGTGAATATTCTATGACACTCTTAATTAGCAGTCATCTGCAAACTTGGCCAGCTAGAGGCCCTTGACATTGGCCTTGATTTCCAAGTAGTAGATACCATAAAGGAACAGACCCAGTATGGGGCCCTGAAGGATTCTTCTAACGACCAGCCTCTTTGTGGAGGTGGTTTCCCCTATCCTATCTTCCTTGGTCCAGCACATAATATAGGTTTTTTGCCTATTTTCATTAGTTGGCTTACCATGCCTGAGTGGAGTATTGTATCAAATGCCTTATCCAGGTCAAGGTAGGCAGTATGCACCATTTTGTCCTCATCCATTGCCTTGGTGACCTTCTAAAAGAAGTCCACTAATCTGAATAGGCATGATCTGCTCTTGATGAAACCAAAGTGGGTTGGATCTAGATAGAATGGATAAATAGATCTTTCTATAAAGTTGGATCTACATAGAATGGATAGAATCACATTAGAGAACAATGACAGATTGCTGCTCGCTATATTTTTATCTGTGACTGCATAACTGTTGTTCTTCCACTTGGCTCAGTATCTGCATATACTAAGTAGTTGGTGCATGGCATTGTCCTGCATGCAGTAGCTATTTGCTCAGTGTGTTTTTTATAATCTTTATAATATATATTTACCATCTCAAAAGTGCTTACTCCTCTTTGTACTCTTCTTTTCTAGACCTAACACCACTCTTAAGTATTCAACTGCGGTACCACCTTTAACATTCTTGTAAGAAAAGCACAGTCCGGGTCTGAACTGTCTGCAAACAGCTACAGTTAACTTTGAGTATGTGTCTACCTGTTTGAGCCAATATTCATTTTCCTCTGGAGAGCACTCTGCTTTGGTTGTAAGCAGCCCCCCCCCCCCACATACACACACACACACACACACACACATCTTCCACTTTCTCTTATTCCCTTCTGTTAGCAAATAGTATCCATAACTGATCAATACTGTGTGTTTGTAAATTTAAACTATGACCACAGTAGCCGACTGATACAAGGTTATCCTGTTTTTCCACCTGAGAAATTAAGAAATGACTTAGTTTCAGAACAGTCATTGGTCAATTGTGATTGTTTATTAACACATACTTGTCTTTGCTTTGTGATTGTTTCCAGCCCCTCATACGAGCAACTAACAGGGTCTCTACCCGCTTCGCTCCCCACCCTGCCACCTATTCCCTCTCGCCCCCGGTGGTCCCACGTTTATTGCACTCAAACCCCTCCCATCTTTCTAATAGCCAACCACAGCACTAACCCAACACTACCTCCTCCATCTTCCCATTACTATCACATCTCCTCAACTAGCATGTACAAGCATACCTTTCGTATGCTCACTGCATGCACTCTCCTTGCATATCTTACATCCTACCAAAGCTCCATCATTCCCCCACTCAACCACTACCACTGTACTACTACTCAAACCACCACTCATGTCTCAACCACACTCAGCTCCTCTCCCACCAGCTCAAGAACCATCCCTATGCACCCCCCACATATTCTACCAAATATATTACTCAAACATAAAGCATCCCTACAACTTAACATAGTAACCCACCCACCATACCTATTACCCAACAGAGCACAATCATAAAGTTTCCCTTATAAACAAACATATTCAAAAACTGAGAAAACTAATAATCTCATGCTTATCAAAACTAGCCCTAAGTGGAGACATCCACCCCAACCCTGGCCCTACCATCTCCAACCCCAATCTTCATAATCAGACTAGAAACCACAACTTCTCCCATATTACAGCCAATAGAAAGCCAAGTGACTTCCTTCTACTATGCCTAAATATTAGAAGTATATCCAACAAAGTCCATGAACTCCATGCCACCATAGACTTGTACTCCCCAGATATAGTCATCCTGACAGAAACCTGGCTAAAACCTCACATTACCAGTGAGCAAATACTCCCTACAGGTTACGGCATACTAAGAGCAGACTGGCTAAACAAAAAAGGAGGTGGTGTAGCTATAATATTTAAACAGCATCTAAACATCCAGATCTTAAAATCATCAGCTCCACAAATAGGCAATGAAGAAATAATATATACCAACCTCAAAATTAACCAAAACAAAACCATCAACATAATTGGATGCTACTTCCCACCTGGCCAAAACATCCCTCCCCTAGAAAACCTCCTCAGCTGGTCTACCTACCATCTCCCCCATCTTAGGTGATTTCAATATTGACTGGCAATCCTGTTCTGGCAACAATCCAACCCATCATGTACACCTTCATGGCTTCACTCAACTAGTCCAGACACCAACCAGGATAAATAAAAACTCCACCAAGCACACTACCCTGGATTGGATACTAGTCAGTAAGAGCCCCCAGTCATATATAACAGGCTGCTTATCACTCCCCAACATTCCTACTCAAAAAATACCTATACCAAGCTAAACCTGTCATCTACCGTCAAATACGTAAAAAACTAAACTTTAACCCACTCACATTCATCTCATCCCTCAAAGAATGTAACTGGTGCTGGAGATGTGATTTATCAATAAAAGCAGACTGGCAACATATGTTCTACGAATGCCATTTGATTAAACCATATTGGGATAAAATAAATTATTTTCTGCAAATGGTATTCAATGATAAATTCCAGATTTCCAAATCTATTATTTTGTTTAATGTACCTGTACCCGACTGTGTGCCAAGAACAAAATATGTAATCTTATGGACTCTCCTAGCTATTGCAAGGAAGAACATTACATCAAACTGGAAATCCAAAGCTTCTCTAACTTTTAAACAATTCATGAATATGGTGTCAGCAGTATCGCAATTGGAAATGAACACTATTAAAGGAAGAACTGAAAGAACTACATCATTATACATAGCATGGCAAAAAGTAACTGAAATACTGGAGAATAATGACTGCAGCAGATTATAATCAGGAAACAATTGTATAGAAAGTCAATTATATGTCAACAATAGACACCCTTGTAAATACTTTATTTTGGTTTTAATGTTTGATATCTGTTTAGAGGTTTTAGCCTACCTTTTTAAATAATTTGTAAATACTTCATTGTCATAAATAACCTGCATTCATGTTTTCTTGTTTTTGGAAATGAATAAAAATATTTAAAAAAAAAAAAAAGAATGGAACTGGCATCCTCTAAAGTACCTCAGTCTAGATGATGCAGTTGAATTTTTTAATACTACCTTCCTGAACATCCTTAATTACCATGCCCCCATAAGATTCTCCAGAACCAAAGCACAACCCTCCCCATGGCTACAGAAAACCACTAAGTCAGAAATGAAAAACAGGGATAAAGCCTGGGAGCACTGGTGCAAAACCAAAACCCCCTCAGCTAGACAGAAATTCCTAGAACTATGCAATAGAGTCAAAAAGCTAATAAAATAGGACAAATCCCAATACTACCAGTCTGCCCTAGACTCCTCACAACACAGCCCCAAACAATTCTGGTCCTCCATAAACTCCATCCTCCACCCAGATAAAGTCAGTACCCCTCCTCCTAACATCCCTCACCCCTCAGAAAATATTGCTACCTCATTCAACACACACTTCATCCAAACCATACTATCACTAGCTAAACAACACAACCCCCCTCCCCTCCAACCCACACCTTCAACTAGTAATCTCCCCACTGACTTCTCTTTTTCTCCTGTACCTTACTCCAACATAAAAAAACTCTTAACTAAACTTAAACCCACCAAATTAGCAGCAGACAGCCTCCCAAGTGAATACCTACAAATCGCAGCTGATGCTCTGGCTTACCCAGTATCCATCTTGATTAACCGATCTCTGTCAGAAAGGTACGTTCCCACACTGTGAGAAGTATCACATATAATTCCCCTCCACAATGGCAGACCCTCCACAGAACTAACCAATTACTGCCCCATAGCTATTCTCTCGCCACTCTCCAAAATACTAGAGAGATGCATACACTCTCAAGTCTCAGACTACCTCCTTACTAACAACCTCCTTTCCAGTACTCAGCATGGTTTCCGACCAAACCATAGCACCACCACTGCCTTACTCTCCTTTACTGACACTATCCTTCAGCATAAAAACAATGGCTATCTCTCCTCTGCTACTTTCCTAGACCTATCTAAAGCATTTGACATGGTCCCACACAAACAACTTATCTCTATCCTCAATAACCTATCCTTCTCACAATCGGTCACCAACTGGTTTTAGAGTTACCTGTCTGACCGCCAACAATCCGTTGTATGGCAGAATGACATATCTCCCCAACTACCTGTCTCCATAGGGGATCCCCAAGGATCCATCCTTGGACCCCTACTCTTCTCTGTTTACACCAATAATCTAGCCTCTGCCACCAAACATGGCACACTCATACAATACGCAGATGACTCGACCATCATCTGCTCGGCCCAGTCCCTACCAAAACTGAAAAAAGTCACACACAAAGCCTTTTCCTCTGTTGAAACATGGTTATCTGATGCCCGATTAATACTCAACCCAAACAAAACTAAACTACTCATCTTCCAACCTACCAAACATACTCAAAACAACTCTCACTTTAACATCACGGCAAAAGACAACACCACTATATACCCAACTAAACACACCAAATTGCTAGGAGTGGAAATAGACAATAAACTAAAATTTGACATTCACATATCCATGACTATAAAAAAAGTCCACAAAAAACTAGGAGCGTTATACAGAAATAAGCAATTTCTCACCAAAGCAGCAAAGATTTCAATAGCAAATTCTCACCTTATCTCCACCCTACTTTATGCCTCTCCAATATATACCAACCTAAGGCAATGTGATCTAAACAAGCTAGAGACGTGCTACAACAAAATCGCCAAATTCGCCACAGGGGCATCCTACCGTAGTCACCACTGTCTCTCACTTGCTGAACTGGGCTGGCTTGAACTCCCTCACCTCCTTCAGTGGTATCAACTCTCACTCGCCCACAAACTAGTAAACCATCCACTAAATGTCCCATCCCTCCAGAATCTACTCCAACCCTATCGCACCACCAGACCACTAAGATCCAGCAGCAAAAATCACTTGCAGATCACGAAAGCCAATAACTCTGCTGGTGAAGCACTATTCTCTTGTGCCATAGCTAAATTATGGAACTCACTCCCACCCTCAATTACCTCCATACCATCATGCACCCACTTCAAAACTTTACTAAAAGCGTAACTAAAAACATGCTGGCTATGCCCTTGCAACTCCCACTCTAATATCATCCACCCCATCCAACCACTACCTTTCTTTCCACTCCACTAACTACCTTGATTATAGCAAGCTCAGATGCACATAAGCCAGTACTTATTATACAGCACAAACTTCTTCTTCTTGTAACATTTGTTAATGTCTGGTATGCACTTCACAGATAAAGATTCTAGTTGTCTACTGATGTACTATGTTCTTCATCTGTAAATATGTTGTAAGTAATTGCTATGTAAATTGTTAATCACTATGTAATCCAATGTAAATACTGTCTGTTTATTTTAACTGTGGAGCTTTTCTCCCCGGCGTCTGCTGAAAATGGACCTACGTCCAGTCGGACACTCCCGGTCAACAAATTTAAATAAATAAATAAATAAATAAATAAATAAATAAATAAATAAAAAAATCTAGTATTTGAAGGTTTTCTATGTCTTTATTAAGCATTTCCATGCTAATTATTTCTAGGGCTTTGCATATGAGACTTGTCAGACTTATGGGTCTGTAGTTCCCGGGGTCTGTTGATGGCCTGCCCTTGTGCAGAGGGATGACTTTTGCAGTTCTCCATTCGTGTAGCCCAAAGCCTATCTGGAGGTTATAATTAAACAATGACTCCAGTGATCCAAATAGGTCATATGTGAGGCTATTTAGGAGGAATTGTGGGATATTATTGGGGCCCATCAATGAAGTGTTTTTGACCTTGGTTAGCAAATCATGGACCTGCTCCCTAGTGATATTTGGGGTATAGGTTTGTTTCATGATATTTCCTGGGGGCTGGCTGGAGGAAAAATTAGAGTTGAATTTGTCAGCCAGTTGATTTGTTTTATCTTCCAACTCTGTGTAAGTTTCTCCATTTACAATCAGTTCTGCACACAGCTGTGTGCTGCCTTTGAGGCTTCTTACATAGATAAAGGAACCCTTGTGGTTGCCCTCTGACTGGGAGGCCTTCTTTACCTTAATTTTGGATTTAGTGGAGTAAATCTGTCCTCTTAGTTGTTTGTTTAGGTGATGACTGTTTTTATGATGCTAGGCATGGCACTTCCTAATTCTGCCTGTGACTTTTTCTTTAGTTGCACAACTTGTTTATTCTTAGATTCTACTAGGGTGGCTTGTTTTTTTAATTAATTATGGGATTATTTCTGGTAGGGTCAGCTGTTTCCATGCAGTTATTGAAATGATTATACAGAATCTGTGAATAATTCTGCATAAACAGCTGTGTTCTCTGGGTTTCAGGGTTTGAAATTTTGACAGGTTATCACCTAGTTGTAAGAAGTTTGGCTAACAGTATTACAGGATTAGCCAGGATCACAGATTTGATTTTTAAAATAAAGGAGACAGCTTTGCAGTCTGACCATACCAGACACTACACAAGGGGAGAGGGTACAGCATTCTCCCATGTTTATGAGTGCCAGGTCAAGTATGTTTGCACTGTTAGTGGGAGTATGAACTATCTAGTCCAAGATGTTTGTGTTTATAAAGTCAGGGAATCTTTGGGCCTGTAAGTTTGGGGTCATGTATGCATCCCAGTTTATAGTGAGGTAGTTGGTCGCCCATGAATATGGGATTGGGATGAATGGTGATGGCCTCCAGTAAGTCCAAGTATGAGTTATTGGTTTTATGGATCATAGAGGGTGACCTCTAGCTTGCAAGGATATGATATGGGACCTTGCCTATGGAAATCTGGACATGGATATGCTTAAGAGTGTCAACCGGTTTAAGCAGTCTTGAGGTGAGTTTGTTGTTTATATAGATTGACACACCTCCACCTTTGGTCCCTGCCAGTGCAGTAGCTGTTTTGAATATGTGGGAAGGCATTGTAGCCCTGCACTGTTTGGTACTCCAGTGGCGGTTTTAGGCCTTGGCACAGTGGCGTGCACCCGCTCCCCCTTTTTCATAATAACATGCTGTGCAACCTGGAGCAAAAAAAAAAAAAAAAAAAGAAGTTTTTTATCTATTTCACTTGAAATCGGAAAATGTGCTGCCAAAGCAGGACTCATTTGAGTCAGTACCTCACCTGGCAGTACACTTTCACATTTCAACACATATATGCTTTACTTATTTATTTATTTTTGTGTTTGGTGTCTCAAATCCCACTGGAAAATGCAATTGGAGGATCAGTCAGGTGACCTGAACATCCTAAGATCATGAGTGGCTCCTTTGGGGGTCTCCTATTGTGACTGAGAAATCACTCCAGAAGAAGACAAGGAGGAGCTTATTTCAGGAAGAGATGTGAGGCAAGAACAAGAAAACTGTAAATGGTATTTAAAGGACAATGACAGGCTAACACACTTTTCTACACTCTTACCATTTATTTATCTTTAAGTGTTACTCCCAGTATCTAAAAAATGTATTTATAGCCATTGAAGTCCCGCTTTTTCCTCTTTCTGTACTTTCAAATGTGGTAGTGCTATTTCCTTTCCATATTCACCTCACGGTTATTTGCATCAAGTACAGTTGCACCTATTCCCAGCTGAAACTGCCCAGGCATGTCTGTACTTCTTCCACAGCTGTTTGCTTGACAATACTCCCTCCTTATATATGAGACAACCCTTCGCTCCACTTTCCAGTGCAAATATGCACAAAGGCTTAGAAACCAGTTTTCTGCTACTAGTTCTGGCCACATTTAGTATGTTTTTATAATAGAATGGAGCATACACTCGAGTGTGTATTTTTTTAAATCTTGCTTTGGAAAGTTAATCCTGGTGAATTTCTTGTATTATTATTTTTAAGAAGCTCTGCAAATGCAATAGATCAGGGCATAGACATTCTGCAGCTAATGGGAAGGCTTGTTAATTTAATTAGCAAGGTATCAGACACCATTTTGCTAACCAATGAATAGTGTAAGAATCTTTTTTGAAATATTTTAGATTTTGTCAAAGATATATTAACAGTAAACAGCATGCATAGTGTAAAAGAGCATTCATGTTGGCTTCTTTCCTTCTAAGACTGTGTTGTAGTTCGTCACTAATGCTGTTCACAAAAAAAACATGTAGGCAAAGGTTTTCTCCTTTTACAGACACAATGAGAAGCACACAGTATAGAAAAATACACATTATTCTGTTATTTTTATAATAGTGACAATAGGTTAAAGGTAAGGATTTTGCATGGAAAGTACAAAAAGGTGTTTATTGTGTGTCCAATTTGATGCATATGAGTGATTATTTACCAAGAACTGTTGTTAGTTCTTGGCTTAACTTAACGATTTCTTCAGTTCAGATTGTCAAATAATTCTGCTGCCAACATTGCCACTGCTGTTTTATCTAATACATGTTAAGTAAACTGTAGCTTTATTTTTCACTACTCTTCTATGTCTAAAACTTTTCAAAGTCTTTCTTATTTCTTGAAGGATAATTTACAAATGTAGCAAGTACATGAATTTCCTATAACATGTCATGTGGGTAAAATCAAAACTGCAGTTAAATTACTTAGGTGTACAACTGAAAACTATTTTGAGTCGATTTGTTGTTGTCAAGTGTATTTTGGGCATTCAGATTTAGTGTTTCTGCAACGTATGTAGCTGGCTTAGGTTTTATTCTATACATCCATCCATAATGCCCCTTTTTCCCATTTTTGTGCTTGGGGACAAGGTGTCACATCAAGTATGATAACCATCTAGAGTCACTGTTCACACTTCCAGGTGGCTAGCCCTGCAGGCAGTCATTCTTCCTTACCACACGCACACTGTCTCTCTCTGTCTCTCTCTCACACACACACACACACACACACACACACACACACACACACACACACACACGCGCGCACACACCGAAAGCAAATATAAAGCATCTAATTCACCTACTGCATATTTTTGCAATGTGGGAGGGAGCTGAAGCACCCAGAAAAAAAAAAACCTTGCAAGCACTGGCACTGAAAGGACATGCAGGCTGTATACTGAAGGCATGCCATTCAAGACATGAACAGAAGAACTTCTTGCTGTAAGGCAACCATAACTGCTCCTCCAGTGTGCCACCCTAATTTTAATTTGTTATGCATAACTTAAATGAGGATTTAGTTCTGATTTTTTTCCATGCACTAAAATTATTTTGAGTTAATTTTTTTGAAAACTTTTGTTAACCAGGCAAGCCAACCAGGCACAAGTAGCTTTTTTCAGGGGTGACCCAGAAGTACTGTCTAGTTAAGTGATTTGCTCAGTCACACAGTGAGCAAATGAAGGTGGAAAACTCAAATGCTGGCTTCTTGGTTACTGGAAGCAGCTCATTATCAGTTCATAGGGTTCGTCCTGTGTGCTAAGTGACAGACTCGAGGTCTTTATGTCTTATTATGTCTTTTACATTTTTTTCACAGTAGAGGCTTTACGTATGGCATAACTCTCAACTCGCCTTGATTTTGCTAAATATTCTTTATTTTACTTTGTATATTTGATCTGTCCCTGTAAAATTAGGATTTTCTGGTAAATCAGAAGATTCCAGTCAGTCAGTAATGCCAGACTTTGTTCAGAAAATAAACATTGAAGTAAAAACTGTTGTATTACTAAATCTTTAGATGAACTAGAGTAATGTTTAAGAATTGGTCCATATTCTGTACCTTTGCCTGCCTATTGCTTTTGTTTTTGTCCAGAATTCGTGATCAAAGAAGTTGGTGGTATGGATGTCTTGTGGCTGTATCCAGGGAGAAATTTGTACACAGAAAATGTTGCCCAGTGTTTTTAATTGTTTTATAATTTTCAAATATATCACAGGAAATTAATTTCCTATAATATCACATGGGTAACATCAAAATTAGGTATAGAATTGGAAATACTACATAAAGTCTGTTTTTAGACAGTCAATTTTGTAGGTGTATTTTAAACATTCAGATTTGTACTTCTACAATGTTTGTTGTATGCAATTAATTTTACAAAGACATGCGTCTGCAGCATTTCTCCCTTGGTCTCCGCTGAAAATAGGCTCCATCTCATTCGGACTTTATTAGTAAACAAATGTTAAATAAAAATAAATAAATAATTTTTGTTACACAACTTATTTGAGGATTTGTTTCTGCTTTACTATGTATTAATATTAGGGATGATTGAATTGATTTATTTTATATTTTAGATAATTTTCTATATGCTTGCCTAACTAAGAAAAAGAATCCCCCAATGCTATTTGTTTAGTATTATTTAGGTCAATTTGATCAGCAAAGGTTCCTCATGTAATATAAAGATAAATACATGTAGCAAAGACTTCACCTAACTGTGTTACGTGACTACACTGTACAGAACACTAAGGTAGCTAAAGACTGCCTCAGTGACCTTTAGGAATTAGCTACAGTACCACATCTGCAGTATGTGAAACGTACTGGCAGAACTGTAGTGCAAAAAAGTAATGTGAAATAGCATAATGGTTCTGGTTAGTGCAAACTGAGGGCATGATCAAAATATCTCCTGCTGCTTTACATGAATGCACTATGCGCAAATCCAAAATAGATTCCAGTGTGATACAGTTATGGTCGAGATACATATATGTGAGGCTTCACAATGTTTTGCATTTGGTGAACTGTGCCATATAAGAAATGGAAAGTGTAGAAACAGTCAAATGAAAAATACAGAGGACAAGCAAATAAGGGAAGTAAAGATGTTAGCAAGTTAGTATAGTGCAATAAGAACACTGAAGCTACTGTATGTGTCAAACATGAAATGTACAATGAAAGTATCCCAATGTTCAAGTGAATTTATATTCACACACTATTCAAGTGGAGCAAGTAATGGTATACTTAGCAACTGAAGCGAACTTCTGCAGTACCTGTCTCTCTCTAGTCTCATGCAGATGCATGATGCAGATACATTTGGCACTTGACTCATGGGGTACAAGGGGCAGAGAAAATCCACACTGCACATTCAGCTTCTGGCATTTGATCATATTCAACTCTCCAGCAGCAACTGTAACAGCCAAGGCTAGCCTTGAGAGAGTTATGCTATCCATGCACCTAATTGTGGGTGCTGGGCGGAATAAACACAGCATGATCACAGGCACATAAATGGTTGGAGAATTTGTGTGATTATATCTGTTCTCCACATCCTTTTATTTGCTAAAGAACTGGCATTTCAATTCATCAGACTGTCTATGATCCACTGTACTGCATTTAGACTCAGGTCTGACATAGATTTTATCATTACTGTAAAGTTCTTGGATACACTGCATGGTTCCACATGTGTCAGTGCTGCCAAGTAATTGTGTGAATCGATTACTACAGTGTCCTTACCACATGCATTTGACAGGTCTGCATATTATACTGAGGTGTCCATTCTGATCTGCCAAATAATTTTGTAGATGGCATACTGCACTGCTCAAATCACACACCTTTGATAGACCTGCATATTGCACTGAATTCTTTTATGAACTGTGACTGGTGAAAGTTACAGCCTTTCATTATGGTATTCCAAATGTGTGCTGTATGCAGTGGTGCCTTCTAAGATCCTGAATTACACATCATGATAGCAATGATAAATTCTGGTAATAGGTTCATAGGTTCATAGGTAGGTACTAGGCTATCTGCCCGAGGGCATTTATAAGCCTAGCCAGAGTGTGTCGGCTTTCGCCACCCGATTAATTAATTAACTGATCCTCTGTCAAGCAGAGCCAATGAAGTGAACCCAGGGGTGTATTTTCTGTTACCCATCCACTCGTCAAGGTTTCTCTTGAAGAGAGTTAGTGAGGGGCTCTGCCTAATGTAGTTTGGAATTTTGTTCTAAAGCATGGGGAGTCTCTGTGACAGGAATCTATCCCTCCATCATGTTCTATTTATTGTTGTGGTGATGCTTAGCTTACTAGAGCGCATGGCATACAGTGACTTGGATTTCTTTAGGTGGAGCATGTCCATCAATTCTGAGTTGGGCATGGCTTTATAAGTCAGGCAGAGATCACCTCTGAGTAAGTGATATACCACTGAGTACAGCCAGAGTTTTTTCAGTCGGGCTGCATAGGACATATGTTTCATAGGTTCATAGGTAGGTACTAGGCTATTGGCCCTGGGGCCTATACAAGCTCAGCCATAAAGGTACCCTGGCTTTTGCCAGCCAGGAAAATTATTTTCCTGTGCCACTGTCGAGCAGAGCCACAGAGGTGATCCCTGGGGTGAATTTCCTATTTCCCATCCAATCATCAAGATTTTTTCTTGAAGAGTGCTAATGAAGACTTTGTTTGATATAGATAGGTAGTTTATTCCAGAGTATGGGAAGTCTCTGGGACAGGAATCTATCCCTTCGGCATGTTCTGTTTATTGTGGTGACAAGGTTTAGGTCCCTAGAGCATGTAGCTCGGAGGGATTGGGATTTCTTTAAGTGGAGATGACCTTTGGCTAACCAAGTTTGCCAATGACTGCAAACTGGGAGCCATAACTGACTCTCCGGCTGACACAGAGAAATAGGGGGAAGGGGTAAAACACCTTCAGCAGAGATCTGAAAAACTGTACAGTGAAGTAAAAATAACAGTGCACAACTCTGAGGCCTGTAATCCTCTTGGTGAGGTACTTCTGTGGTCTCTCCATCTGTTGGAAGTATCTTGTGAGGTACATCCCAAATGGGGCATTGTACTCTATGATGGGTCTGATGAGTGACGAGTAGAGGGGTACTATAACCTCTTTATTTCTAGATGCGAACCCTTTAGTAATTAGATGGGCCACATAGAAGGATTTCCTAACTACTTTGGCAATATGATTGTCAAAGGAGAGATTACTATCTACCTGGGTCCCCAGATCTCTTATTACCTCTTTTGTATTAAGGGGGCTGCCACCTATGTTGTAATTCATGGGTGTTTTGTTTTTCCCAAATGGGATGACTATGCATTTTTTGGCATTTAGCTTGAGGCCATGACTTTGACACCAGGTGTCTGTCTCAGTAAGGCCCTTTTGGAGGATGTCCGTGTCAGCCAGAGAGTCAGTTATGGCTCCCAGTTTGCAGTCATCGGCATAGTCCTCCTGTGTTTGCCTGTACTTCTGAGAAGTATATGCCGAACAGTAGGGGTCCCAGGACCGAGCTTTGCGGGACATCACTTGTGACTGGTTTAGAGTCGGACCTGGAGCCCACTATTTTTACCATGTGAGTTCTGTCTGTAAGCCAGTTGGCAACTCATCTTGTGATGTAGGGGTTTAAGTTCAGGCTAGTGAGTTTTTCTGTAATACCTGAGTGGGGAATTGCATTGAAAGCCGTGGTGAGGTCAAGATAGGCTGTGTGAACAACATTTCCCTCAAGTATGGCCTTGGTGACTGTCTTGAAAAAGTCAACCAGGTTTTGTAGGCATGATCTTCCCTTAACAAAGCTGAACTGGGTCAGGTCAAGTGTTTGGAGGTTCCCAATGTCTTTGCTAATGAGTTCCATGATGATGCGCTCAATAGCCTTGCAGACAAGGCTAGTCAGGCTTATGGGGCGATAGTTACCAGGGTCAGTTTTGCCCCCTCCTTTGTGGAGTGGAATAACTGTTGCTGTACACCATTCGATGGGCATGTAGCCTGTAGAGAGGCTGAGGTTGAACAGCGTGTTTAGGTGGGGGTTAGTTCGTTCTGTAGTTCATGCAAGATGCAGCCTGGGGCACCATCTGGCCTCATTGACGCTGTGTTTTTGGCTTTTGAAAGGGCTGTTTTCACCTGTGTGTCTGTGATTTCCAGGACACTACACTTTTCTGGTATTGTTGTGGGCCTTTTTGGGGGTAAGAGGGGGGGGTGAAGTTTCCACTAAATATATCTGCCAGGATGTTGGCAATATCAGTAGGTTCAGTATATTTTGTGCTATTTTGCACTAGTTCAGTGCATATCTGTGAGTTGCTAAAGAAGGCTTTGTAGTTATCTTTTGAATCCTTGGATATTTTTCTTTTGAAGTTAGTCTTGGATGATTTTATGAGGGACCTTAGTTTCTTACTGATACTGATCAGGGGTGTCTTTCCTTCTTGGGATTTGCTTTTTTCTGTACTAGTTTCCTCCTTCTGTTGTATAGCCTGTTTATGGCAGGGGTCCACTAGACTGGTTTCCTTCTCTTAGAGGAGTGAGTCTTGGTTTTGCTAGGGATGGCATGACCCATGCATCCTTGTAGGTGCTCATAGAGTGCATTTGTAAAGGTTTCTGCAGCTTGGGCGGCATTATCCTTTAGCGTGAGGGCTGTGAAACTTACCGCCTCTGTCTTAAGTAAGGTGAGGTTTGCTTTAGAAAAGTTTTTTACTGTGGTTTCCTTAGTTGGGGGTGGTGGTGGGGTGTGGATATCCAGAGTGATTAGTTTATGGTCTGATCTAACCAGTGACGGGTTGACCTCCGGTGTGGAACACCTGTTGCCCATGTTTGTGATGACCAGGTCCAATATGTTTTTACCTCTGGTAGGGGAGTTTACCGACTGATCCAGGGCATTTGAGTTGATGAATTCCAGGAAGCGTTGGGCCTGGGAGTTTGTACTCAAGTAGCTTTCCCAGTTAATGGCAGGGTAATTGAAATCGCCCAATATCAGGGTGTTCAGTAGGACCTTCATGTTTTCCATTGTCTCCAGAAAGGTGGAGTGGTTGTCCTGGGTCATGGAGGGTGATCTGTAGCAGGCCACAATTTGCATTGCAGATTTGCCCAATGTTAGTTGCACATGGATGATCTCAGAGGTATCATACTGCACCACTAACCTGGAGGTGTAGGTATCCTTGATGAATATGGATACACCCTCTCATTTTGTGTTCCAGTCAGTGTTCTGTGGGCAAAACGTGTGGTATGAGTTGTAGCCTGGTAGTACTGGGGTGCTCTCTGGAGCCTTGAACCAGGTTTCAGTTACTGCACAGATGTCGATGTTCTCCATACT
>NC_056729.1:1086323860-1086430061 GCF_019279795.1 Protopterus annectens | reverse complement strand
AAAGAAGGCTTTATGATTGTCTTTTGTGTCATTAGCTAAGTATTTTTTCTCTCAAAGTTGGCCTTGGATGATTTATGAGTGATCGTAGTTTTTGCTAGTATTGATCAGAGATGCCTTCCCATTTAAGCGATTTTGCTCTGTCATGTAGTAGCTTTCTCCTCTTGTTGTAGAGTTTGTTTATGGCTGGAGTCCACCAGACTGGGCGTCTGCCTTTGGTGGAAAGGGTCTTGATTTTATTAGGGATTGCTTGATCCATACATTCCTGGAGGTGCTCAGAGGCATTTGTAAGGGTTTCAGCAGCGTGGGTTGTGGTTTCCACTGGCTCGGGGGCCTTGAAGGATACCACCCAGTCTTAAGAAGTGTGAAGTTTGCTTTTGAGAAGTTCTTCACTGTGCTCTTTTGCTGGGGGGGGGGCCGGAATGTGGATCTCCAGTGAGATTAATTTATGGTCTGATCTCACCCAATGAGGGATATACTGTGTTTGAGCATTTTGTCCCCATGTTTGTGATGATCAGGTCTAGTATATTTTCTCCTCTAGTGGGAATGGTGACTAGTTGTTCCATAGCATTTGAGTTTATGAACTCAAGGAACCTTTGGGCTAGGGTGTTGGGGCTTGAGTAATGTTCCCAGTCTATGTTTGGGTAGTTGAAGTCACCCAATATGATGGTGGTGTGTTTGGAGAGACATTTATACTCTCCAGTGTCTTCAGGAAGGCTGTGTGGGTTTCCTGAGTTTGAGAAGGTGGTCTGTAGCATGTTACAAACTGTAGGGCAGTTTTACCTTAGGGCAGTTTTACCTATGGTTAATTGCACCTGGATGGTCTCCGATGCTTCGTGCGTTGCCACTAACCTGGAGGTGTGGGTATCCTTTATGAATATGGATACTCCTCCTCCTTTTGTGGTTCGGTCCAGATTTTGGGGCCGGAACGCATGATATGAGGTATAACCTGATAGTGCTGGGGTGCTCTCAGGTGCCTTGAACCAGGTTTCAGTCACAGCACAAACATCGATGTTCTCCATACTGAGGAGGGCTTCGAGGGCGTGCATCTTGAGGTTTAGACTTCTGGCATTGAGCAGTATTACCCTTAGTTTTTCTCCATTTTTGTTTTCTAGCCCGGTAGGTTTATCATTTGAGCCCCTGCCTAAAGGCACTATAGGGGTGGCAAGAGCCTTTGCCAATATCCGGAAGCCCAGGGGTGACAGGTGCAAGCCATCCCTTGCGAAGCAGCGTGGCTTGTCAAGCATGTCATCCCAGGCAGACAGACATTGGATCCCCTTAGAATGACACCAGTAATTAAGCCAATTATTAAAGCTGATCATTATTTTCAGTTATCCAAGTTTACCTTTTTACATAGCTAACCCCCCTGAAAGGAAATAGAAGACTTTAACCTATAAGTCAGTTAGTCAGTAAGACAGAAGAGCTAGAAACTAACTTACCTTATCTAAAGATTGCTGCTATATTACTGCTTCTTATTCCTTCTCCCATAATAAGTAGACAAAAAGGACTCCACCAGTATTTCACAGGAATTAGTGTCTCAAAGAAGTGCCACATACCTACTAAAGTTTTGTTAATTACAGTCTCACTGTAAAACTGATTACCTCCCTGGAAAACCTCTACTACGTAGCTCCTTATTTACTCCACGATGACCTCTCCCTACTAACAGTGCAGACCATCCACATAGGATAGCTTACTTCTTTCCCGCCCCCTCCTCTGCTCCAGTGCCTTTGCACCTCCCACCCCCTCCTTTCTTTTCTCTTTAGCCCTGCCTTAGCCTATAAATATTGGTTAGGTCCTGTGGTGCCATTTTTAAACCTACACTCCTTGGTAGAACATCCCCCTGTCTTCTGCGTGGTGTGCTGTCCGTAAGTTTACTATTTTTTTGTATTTTGCTATGTCCTAATTTTGTGGTCTCTCGTGGAGTTATTTAGGCATTGTATGAATGAAGCAGGTATTTTCATGTATAACTGCAATTTCAGCTGCTCCTCCTACTACTAATTATGTGAGCTCTGAGCGTCCTTTCCCGGTTGGTGTGCCATGGTATTCTCTGACCATATATGAGCGGTTTTAATGACCAAAAGCCCCTAGGAGCAATATAAGATTGCTCAGTCATGAATACCCTAGTTATTTTTATTAATTTCATCACTTTCTGTGGCTTGTAATACTATTTCCTTATCGACCTCTACTCTGAATGAATGCATACCCTGTAGAACTGCTCAGACGATAAAGTGGAACTTTCACCTCCAAAGAGGCTGCAGTTAACACAGCACAGAGCTCAGTTTTTGGCTGCAGCTCTTGTTATATGTGCTCAGACACTTAGTGATGTTATTTAACTTAAAATATTGCTCACTTCCATTTGCTATTTACAGATAACTTAGCGCAAAGCACAGTTACCATTTGTAACCTGCTCGAGATGTGCCCAGGCACAGAGCGCTGATATTTTACATTCGCTAATCCTCAGCGATATTTTAGCCATCTTATAAAAACCTTCTGGTACTAAATTTAATTCCCAGTCTGCTCAGGTACTTAGCGCTGAGCACTAACAACTGTAACTCGCTCAAGTTGTGCCCGGGCACAGAGCGCTGATACTTAGCATTCACTAATCCTCAGCGATATTTTAGCCATCTTTAAAGCCTTCTGGCACTGAATTTTATTCCTGGTCTGCTCAGGTAACTTAGCGCAGAGCACTGCTATCAACTGTAACTTGCTCGAGTTGTGTACAGGCACAGAGCGCTGATACTTAACATTCGCTACTCCTCTGTGATTTAGCCATCTTATAAAACCTTCAGGCACTAAATTTAATTCCTGAGCTGCTCACAAAGCAAAATGCTTTCCCCTAGTCCTGTCTGCTACACCAGGATTAGTTACATAATTTAAAAGTGTTTGTGCATTTTAACGACATTGCATTTAGGTATTGTATGTTATCTGTATAAAGCTACAGTCCTAGCTATATAAGCAGTTCAAGCAGCAGTAAAACATACAGACCACAACTGCTGCCGTTATTTTGTCTATGCTAATATTCTAGGGGGATAATGTTAATAAAACGCATTGGTAGTCTGAAGGAAGTTAAATGTGTATAATATCTGAATGTAGTGAATGCCACAACAGTCCTATATTGTATATTCTCTGTTTAATGTTGATATTGTGCTCTACCTTAGCCTATATATGTTATTTTTACTAAGTTATATGTATGATTATCTAAGTGTTCCATACCTCAGAAATGTTATTGTAGCAGTGTGTATTTTATGTTGCTTTGCAAATTCTCTGTTACAATAGTTAGGCAGCCTTTCTTAACATTCCTACTCTACTGAGTCTGACACTGTACGCTGTTGATATAAATCCACTAGCTAATTATTTGCTTAGTAGTTCATCTAAATGTATTGTGTCTCACGCTAAGAATGATGTGTGTTTTATTTAATTTATTTTGTGATTTATGTGCCTCTGTTTTACTGTTTTAGAGTCAATATTCTGTCCACCAGTGTTAAACTCTAGTGATTCTCTTACTTCACTCAGTTACTCACTTCCACACTACCTCACCACCTCTCTTTCCCTCTACTGCAAGGACATCAACCAGGCTTTCTTCATAGTTTTCTCTTTTTTCTCTTACAGCTTGAAGCCTTGTGCTGTGACACGGGCTATCTTTCCAGCAGCTACCTAGTACATCTAAGGAACCTCCCAACTGAACTGAAAGAATACCTTATTGGTAGAACCCACCCTGGAGCACCTAGAAGTGCTTCCTACTGCCTCATTGCGTAGGTGATAACCTAATGATTTTTACTGTAACTCTAACATATTATACTGTTTATCATATTCCTGTTGTTGGGCCAGCACACCTGTGGACCTACCCCGAGGCCATCCAACCCTTTTCACAAACTTGTTCTGAGACTAGGTGCAGTTTCCTTTGTTTTGCCACTAGAGGGTAGCAAAGTACACAGCTTGTAATCCCTGTATTCTACCTGTATACTAAATTTCTCTAGAGTTGCTATATGAACCTATTTTTAGCTAGCCAAGTTTAACTTTTTACATAGCTAACCCCATTGAAAGGAAATAGAAGACTTTAACCTATAAGTCAGTTAGTCAGTAAGACAGAAGAGCTAGAAACTAACTTACCTTAACTAAAGATTGCTGCTATATTACTGCTTCTTATTCCTTCTCCCATAATAAGTCTTTTCAGACTTGTTGGCTGTTGGTGAAGCACCCATCAAGAGGAGAAAGCGCTGAGAGAAGAAAGGAGCCACTTTTGAGATTTTAAGTAGTTTTCTTCAGATTATTTGTTAAGATTTCTGCATTGCCGCCTACTTTTTGGCATTTTCCAGCTTGCTAAACTTGATATCTGTATTAGGAACTGTATTTAGAACACATCTAGAGCCTGTTTACTGCATTTCCTGTGTTGCACTTTTTTTAAAATAATTTTTTTCTTTAACTTGCATTTTACCTGTCTCTGGCCTAGCACTCAAGCGTGGGGTCATTTATTGCACTGTTCTAACTTGTTGCTACTTTAACAAAAAAAAAATCTTTGCTTTTTCTTAAAAAAGTTCATTTACAGATTTGCTGTTCTGAACTGTTTGTATGTTTCTTGAGGCCATTGCTTGCTTGGGCTAAAGGGAAGTCTTTGTGTTCACTAGTGGGCAGTGGTAAACACTGAACATCCTGCCTGCCCCTGTGGGAGTGGTTACTGCAAGGAAACTGTAGTTTTATTGGCCATTTTGGGTCATTTCCAAACTCCTTGATCCCCTTCTCTTAAAACTTCTCTTGCTTTTTGATAAATGGCAGCCGCTTTAATCAGGTTTAAACTATTCCTGCCCACAAAGTCTGCTCTTCACCTTTTCCTTAGAACTGTTCCAAATCTCAAAGTGTAAGCACTCTATTTCTTCCTTCTAAAACCCAGCAGTAGCTAGGATAAGTGTCTTATAAGGCACTAATAAACTAAAGCACTACACCCTCTTATACTCCCTTTAAGTACTTGTATTGGTCCTTTATGATCAAGTCAAAAAGTAATTCTGGCATGTCCAAAAGTCAGTTTCAGGTTTACTCTCCAGTCCAGCTGGTGAATATGGGAATCTTGAGGCAATGTTACAACTGCCTAATGTACACAGACCACCCTCTCATCTTCCCAACAAGCTCAAATATATGTGAGAGATGCAACTATATAGCCAAACTGGAGGCTGAGCTCTCTCAACATAGTACTGGCATGGTCAGTCTGGAGGAGAAGGTAATCACACACACCATAAATCAATTCTCACATAGACCTATCGCAACAGCAAACCAAACAAATAAACACACAAAAACATACTCGGAGGCTCTAAATAAAAAATCTGCCCAAGCAACAGAGACCTCCAAAGCAGACATCCAAGCAACTGCTACCCCACAACAATACCCACTTATCACATAGTTCACAAAGTCAGTGTGCCACACAGTCACAGCCCTTACAAAACAACACACCTAATACACTTGTAATAGGTGACTCTATTGTCAGACACACTGACGTCCCTCTCACCAGGCTGAACAAGGAGAAGGTCACTGTAAGCTGCTTGTCGGGTGCCAGGATCCACCACATAACACAAGCACTCAGATCACTCCAAAGCAAGTACAAATATGACTCCGTCATTGTCCATGCTGGTGTGAATGACCTGAGACGTACCTCCCTGGATTACATGAAAAGAGACATAGAGGAGCCCCTGACCTTGAGTAGTATCTTACCCTCACCAAGAATGATACCACAGTATAAAGACAAAATTATCAATTTCAACAATTGGCTAAAGCATTGGTGTCACTCAAAGGGGATTCAGTGTCTTTCAGCCTGGGATGACATGCTTGACAAGCCACGTTGCTTCACTAGGGATGGCTTGCACCTGTCACCCTGGGTTTTCAAATACTGGCCAACCCCCATAGTGCCCTTCTTAGGCAAGGCTCAAAAGACAAACCCACCTCCTTAGACAACACAAGGAAAAAGAAACTAAGAGTAATGCTGCTCAATGCCAGTAGTCTAAACTTCAGGATGCACGCACTGAGGCCTCCCTGCTCAGGGAATATTGATATCTGTGCAGTAACAGAAACCTGGTTCAAGGCTCCGAGAGCACCCCAGCACTACGTGGCCATACTCTCTTATACTATGCTTTTTCGCCCCAAAACTCGGACCGATCCATTAAGAGGATAATCATCAAAGATACCCATACCTCCAGGCTAGTGGCACTGCACAAAACATCTGAGACCATCCATGTGCAACTAATAGTGGGCAAAACTGCCTTCCAGTTTGTAGCCTGCTACAGACCACCCTCCCAAACTTGGGAACCCCACTCAGCTTTCCTGAAGACACTGGAGAATATGAAGGTCTCTCCAAATACCATTATATTGGGTGATTTTAACTACCCAAACATAGACTGGGAGCACTACTAAAGCCCCAACACCCTAGCCCAACGGTTCCTAGAATTTATAAACTCAGATGCTATGGAACAACTGGTCACCACTCCCACAAGAGGGGAAAACATATTGGACCTGATCATCACCAACATGGGGACTCTATGTTCCATACCAGAGGTATACCCCTCATTGGTAAGATCTGACCATAAATTAATCACTATGGACATCCATATCCTGTCCCCACCCCAGCAAAGGAAAACCACGGTCAAAAACTTCTCAAAGCAAACTTCCACTTCTCAAAACCAAGGTGGAATCCTTCAAAGCCCCAGGGCCAGTGGAAAATACGGCCCAAACTGCAGAATCTTTACAAACGATTCTATGGATACCCACAGGAATGCATGGATCGCTATCCCAAATAAAACCACACTCCTTCAAAGGCAGGAGACCTGGCTGGTGGACCCCAGCCATAAATAAGCTGTACAACAGAAGGAGGAAGCTACTACATGATACAGCAAAATCCCTGAAAGGGAAGGCACCTCTGATCAGTACTAGCAAGAAACTACTTATCCTCATAAAATCATCTAAGGCTAGCTTCGAAAGAAAAATGCAAGATGCTAAAGATAATCACAAGGCTTTCTTTAGTTATGTCAGAAACCTGGGTGGAAACTCCCAGATATGCTCTGAGTTAGTGCAAAATGACAAAAAATACACTGAACCCACAGACATTGCCAACATCCTGGCAGACAGGTTCAGTGCAAACTTCTCCCACCCCCCCAAATGAGCAAATGACTATCCCAACAGAGTCTAGCCTCCCTGACATCACAGATGCACAGGTGAGAGCTGCCCTCTCCAAAGAAAAAAACACAGCATCAATGGGACTGGACGGTGTCCCGGGCTGCATTTTACATGAGCTCCAAGAAGAACTGAACCCTCACTTAAAATCACTGTTCAGTCTCAGCCTTACAACAGGATATGTACCCAAAGTGCGTACAGCAACAGTGGTCCCACTCCATAAAGGTGGTGCCAAAATGGACCCCGAATGCCTCTATAAGCCTAACTAGCCTGGTCTGCAAGGCTATGGAGCGTATCATCATGGAACTCATAAACAAAGACATTGGGAACCTCCAAACACTGGATCCCCTGACCTGGCTTTGTTAAGGGCAGATCTTGCCTTCTGAACCTGGTCAAATTCTTTGAAACAGTCACCAAGGCCATAGACGAAGGGAATGTAGTCCACACAGCCTACCTTGACCTTGCAAAAGCCTTCGACACAATACCCCACTTGGGCATCATAAATAAGCTCACCAGCTTAAATATCAACCCCTATGTCACAAGATGGGTTGCAAACTGGCTTAGGGATAGAACCCACATGGTCAGAATTGCAGGTGCCATGTCAGACCGTAAACCAGTTACAAGTGGCGCCCCACAAGGCTCAGTCCTGGGACCTCTCTTGTTTGGTATATATTTTTCTGAGGTACAGGCTAAAACAGGAGGACTATGGCTGACAAAGTTTGCAGGTGACTGCAAACTGGTGGCCATAATCAACTCACCGGCTGACACAAGCATCTTCCAAAAAGGTCACACAGAGATGGATAACTGGTGCCAGAGCCATGGCCTTAAGCTAAATGCTAAAAAGTGCATAGTCATCCCCTTTGGGAAAAACAAAGTGCTCACAAATTACCACATAGGTGGTAATCCATTAAGTACAGAAGAAGTAATTAGGGATTTGGGGACCCAAGTAGATTGTGTAATCTCCTTTGACAATCACATTGCCAAAGTGGTTAGAAAGACATTCTATATAGCCCACCTTATCATGAAGAGGTTCACATCTAGATCAAGAGAGGTCATTGTGCCCCTCTACTCATCACTCATCAGGCCCATAATTGAATACAATGCCCCATTTTGGATGTACCTTACCCGACACCTGCTACAACTAGAAAGACCCCAAAAGTACCTCACCAAGAGGATCAAGGGACTCAAACAGATGCCCTGCGCAGTTAGGCTAAAGAAACTCCAGCTCTACTCAGTTGCTTACCGCCTACTCAGAAGTGATCTGTGCCTGACGTATAAAGCCATGTCCAACCCAGAATTAATGGACATGCTCCACCCCAAGAAATCCAAATCCATCAGAACTACATGCTCCAGTGACTTAAACCTCAGCACAGAAATAAATAGACCATGCTGGAGGACAGATTCATATCCCAGGGGCTCCTCACTCTGGAACAAAATCCCAATCCATGTCAGACAGAGTCTTTCAAGAAGAATCTTGATGTTTGGATGGGAGATTGCCCACCCCTGGGATCTTTTTCTGTGTCACTGCTAGACAGAGGCACGGTAACTAACAATGGGCCTTTAAATCTTCTGTGACCTACTATACAGAGGCACAGTCAACTAATCTAAGAAGGGTGGCGAAAGCCAAACACACTCTGGCTAGGCTTGTAAATGCCCTAGGTCAGATAGCCTAATATGAACCTATGAACCTATGAACCTAGGTAGATAAACAGGACTCCACCAGTATTTCACAGGAGTTAGTGTCTCAAAGAAGTGCCACATACCTACTAAAGTTTTGTAAATTTCAGTCTTACTGTAAAACTGATTGCCTTTCAGAACCACTTGGCTCTTCCCGCTCTGTTCGCCCTACGGGATCACTCTGCTCCCCTACCCTACCCCCAATTCCCACCCACCCCCGGTTGTCCTAACCTTATACTTCCTAAAACCACACCCTCTCTCCTATCCAACCTATCCCAGGCTCAAGTCAATTTACCTAAGCCACTCCCATCCTTTTATAGCTTTTATATTACTCTGTCTCTTACTACCCCTATCTATACAACTTTCATCAGCCTCTCCACCCTTAGCATTTTTTCTTCTTTACTACCCTACCTTAACTCTTCACTACCTTAAACAGCTTCTTTACCCATACAAGCTCTTCATCACTTCTTTCCTACCTTAGCATTATACAACTTCTTTACCCTTCCCATTTATCATTCGTTACTACCCTACCTACCTATATACTACTTGAAAAAAACTTCTCTACCTGTAGCATTTCTCTTCTCTACTACCCTATCTTAACTTTTTTATCTGATACTATTGCATCCTATCCCTACCTGGCAGTAACAGTACACATTTACTAAGTAATATGTCTACAACAACTAAAACTATCCTATCCTTGGTAATACTCTTAGCCACTCTTATACCTATCCTCACCACTACCTATCTCCTCACCTCTTTTGAAAAGGCAAATTACTACTACCTCAACTACTCTCCTAAACAAACATCTATACATAACAATGTCCTTACCCATCCCCAAATAAATATAATCTCCACTTCCTGCTACTTGCTACCTAAATATCATCGACTTACACCCATGAAATTAAACCACCCCACAGTAAAAAATTTAAATATCTACCCAGCCTTAATTCTAACCCTCTTTCTGCACTAAAATCTCCCACCGTAAAAGATGGTGACATCCACCCTAACCCAGGCCCTTCTAATCTCTCTACTATACCTATTCTTAGTACCTCTCCCAACACCCTTACTACCCAGACCAGTCTCTTTAACTTCTTACTAATAGGTCATCTCAATATCCACAGTATTAACAAAAAAGTTGCCCATCTCCATGCTCTTCTTGATATTCACTCCTTTGACATCCTCTGTCTTACAGAAACCTGGTTAAAACCACAGCTAAGGATAATGAAATAACCCCCCCCAGGGTACAATATACTGAGACACGACAGAGTAAAATGCAAAGGAGGAGGAGTAGACCTACTGTTTAGAAATGAACTACACATCTCCTCTATACCTTATAACCCACCTCAAGATAGTAAAGTTGAACTCTTAATTACTAGATTTCAACTCAACCCCAGCAAGGCACTATACATAATCTGTATCTACCTACCCCCAGGTAATAACATTACTACAATAGAGAATATCCTGTGCTGGATATCTACTACTTACCCACAAGAAACTATTATTCTAGGAGATTTCAATACTGACTGGAATAGTATCAATACAGATAATCCTTCTTCTCAAATTAATTTGCATAGCTTTAACCAAACTATCATCACCACCACAAGAATTAACAAACCAAACAATAAAGAAACTATACTAGACTGGATACTAATCAATAAACAAGAACATACTTATAAAGTAGGAACCTTGCCTGATGATGTAAGTGATCACATGCTTACTTACATCATACGACAAAAGAATGACATTACCAACGCCCCCAACTATAGGACTTCTCGAACCAAGAAAAACTTTCAGCCTGTATTATTTCAAATGGAACTTAGTGCCTGTGACTGGAACCCTCTACAAACTCTCCCTCTTGAAGAAGAAGCTGTTATATATTTCAAAAACAAATTCTTAACAATCCTTGACAGGCATGCACCTAAACGATCTATTAGAACAAAATCCAAACCTGCCCCCAGGCTCTCAAAAGATACCAGACAAAAAATATTACTTAGAAATAAATCCTGGGCTAAGTGGAGAGCAACCAGAAATACCTCAGAACAACAAACCTTTAGACAGTTGAGAAATGCTACAAAAAAAAGCTATTCTCTCTGACAACAAATCTACTATTGCAAATTGCAGCAAATTCACCACAATAGTCCACACAAATTCTGGGCAAGCTTAAATAAGCTCCTTCATCCAGGCCACTCTAGCACTCCTTCCCCTCTAGGGTCAGAAAACAATACCTCCCATCAAACTGCCAATGCCTTTAATACCTTATTCACAGATACCATACAAACTCTAGCCAGTCAACTAGCTACAGACAACTCAGATCTACCTAACTCCCCACCTGATACTCGGCCAACATTCCAACTACAGCCCATCTCCACCTCTTACATCCAAAAACGTATCCATAAACTTAAGCCTTCTACCCCCTCTGCCGATAAGTTACCATCTGAATAGCTACAGCAAGCAGCTAAAGTAGTCACCTATCCTATATCCATCCTGATAAACCGTACCATAACTGAAGGAACCATTCCAGATCTCTGGAAAATCTCCCATATTATTCCTTTACACAAAGGAGGTAACTCTAATTACTATTCTAACTACAGGCCTATAACTCTCCTTTCTTCATTAGCCAAGATTATGGAAAAATGTATTCACCATCAGCTAATGGACTACTTAATTCAACATAACATTCTAGCAAACTGTCACCATGGCTTCAGACCTTTTCATAGTACCACCTCAGCTCTCCTATTCTTCACCAACACCATTAATAATAACCATAATAATAGCACCCTCTCATCAGCACTCTTCATCGACCTGTCTAAAGCCTTTGATATGGTTAACCATCTCTTACTCAGACACTCTGTTATCCCTCTCTCTTGATGCCAAAGCAATTCTCTGGTTCACGTCTTACCTTAGTAATAGACAGCAAGCTGTTCTTTGGGAGAATCAACCATCATCTCACCTTCCTAATCTCCCTTGGAGTCCCTCAGGGCTCTATTCTTGGCCCTCTTATTTTCTCTTTATTCATCAGTGACCTTCAAATAGCTATTCCTCAAGCCACCTGTATACAATATGCTGATGATTCTACGATCATATGCTCTGCCTACTCTATATCTGAACTTCAATCTTTAACCCAGACAGCTTTCAACACAGTAGAGACATGGTTCTTGAAACAGTGCCTTCTTTTGAATGCCAAAAAGACCAAGCTACTACTGTTTGCAACAAACAGTAAGTCCTCCCCCATAGATTTCTCCATTCAATCCAATAATGGCACCCTTATATCCCCCAACTCTTCCACCAAACTATTAGGAATCACAATTGATAATAACCTCACCTTTGACAATCACATTAATAACACCATTAAATCTGTTAATAAAAAAACTGGGCTCCCTATATAGGATAAAACCTTTCTTAACTCCAACAGCCAGAATGACTATTGCCCACTCCCATCTAATTTCAACTCTTCTGTATGGTGTGCCCATATACACTAATCTAAAAAAATATAATCTTACTAAACTAGCCAACTCTTATAATAGTATTGCTAGATTTGCCACTGGAAACCCATATAGAACTCACCACTGTCTTAACCTTCACCAGCTAGACTGGCTCAAACTAAAAAGTCTTCTGATACTTTCCATTATTCATAAGATTTTTTACCAACCCAACAACACACCAATACTCAACAACCTTATAGCACCCTATAGGAATCTTAATTCCTTACACTCTCCCAATAAACTTCTAGCTAGTACCACCAAGTCTAACAACTTAGCTGGGGACTCACTGTTCTCCAATACCGCTGGAAAACAATGGAACCTCTTGCCATCTGACCTAACTTCACTTCCATCCCTTCCTCTCTTTAAACAAAGTCTTAAGAAACACCTTAAAACCTCACTGGCTATGCCCTTGCTGTTAACCAGACTGATCCTCTGGATTTCTCTGCTGTCATCTCTTGACTTCCTACTTTCCTCCACACTTTCCTGTCTACTCCTCTAAATTAGTAGCACCTATAAGCTATCTCTACTACTTAGGCACCAATTAGCTATCTTTTCTACTTGGTTATGAATGTATCCTGAAGGTAGTATTCCTGACATGTCTTTATACTTCCTCCTTTAGACTGTTACTGTTTAACCCCTTGGAAATAGTAACTGTATGGAGTAAACTAGAATAACCAAGGATTTAAATGTATTTTAATAATGTCTTGGGGTTGCCCTAGATATTCATACTGGAAAATGATCTGTAGGTGTATTATGCATTAATGTAGTGTGTCTCATAGTCTTCCCATAATTTAAACTGTAATACCTTTCTTGTTTATTGTAAACATTTTTTTTGTATGGTGGTGGTTTATATGTGGAGCTTTTCTCCCCAGGCCTCTACTGAAAATGGAAATATATCCAGCTGGACCAGCCCGGTCAACAAATATAAAATAAAATAAAAGTAAAAATAAATAAAATAATCAGGGACAATCAGGGACACTTGTAAAATATTTGTACTATTAACTAAAGACATTGACAGAATAAAAAAAATATGAATTAATATCCATTTTCTGAAGTAAAATTAATCTATAATTATTGTCAGTATTTATTAACTGTAACTCACCACTTTTCCTCCAAATGTCAACAGTTCTAGGAGGGATTAAGAAGGACAGAGCTAAAATTTCAGTCAAAATCAGGGACAGTTGAGAGGTATGATTCTGCCATATGCAACTACACCAAAAGTACATAATCCAGGTAGGAGGTACAGGATGAAGGGTTTGAGTGAACATGCTCATAGTGATAGCAGGATGGCATCACTGACACTAGTTTGATGGGAGTATGAAACCACTACCCACAATGTAATTTCCACATGGCAGGAAGCCACCAACTGTGACATTAAAAGGGCTATCACTGAAAGGGTATGAAGCCCTGCACTGTCAGCTATGGATGAAGTAATAGCAAGAAAGGGCACACAAGTCTATCTCAATAAAACCTGTCCTTTCCACACATGCTGTCAGAGCATCTCAAGATGATCTTTCAACAGCCCCTTGCCCCCAGCATTTCCTCCTCTGTGATCTATGTTTCAGACTACGTCTCCCTTCTACAAATTCCTGGATCCGCCACTGTACTTTGCACAGGTTTAGACAATGTCTCGGTAACTGCACAGATGTCCACATTCTTCAGGGTGTGAACAGTCTGGGAAAGAGTGAAGTTTCTTGGTTAGGGTCCTGGTATTGAGCAGTGACATCTTTAGATTCCCTAGGATTGGTTTTACTACATCAGAAGGTTTGTCAGTTTGTCATTGCCTAAAAAAGCCACTATGTGGGAGGACAATGTTTTAGCCAAAATCCTCGAGGGGACATATGCAGACCATCCTTGGCAAATCAATATGGTCTGTTAACCATATCATGCACTCCCTTAGAATGACAACAGAAACTAAGGCAATTATTGAAATCACTCATCTTTTGCTCATATTGAGGTATCATCCTTGATTAAGGTAGAATGCTGCTTAGTGCAAGGTCACATACTAGCCTTAGACACATAGTTTGAGAACTCCATAATACCTCTCTTCATATGGTCCAGCTAAGGTCATTTATATCCACATGGACTATGAATGAGTCATGCTAGTAGTTTTGGTCTAATGACTTGAGTGCATGGATGATGTGGAAGATCCTGGCCCCTTATTCAGCCTGGTGTGTGGGACCTCTGTATGTCTCACAATGAAGTCCCCTGTAATTAAAATACTGCATAGTGTGTGGCTTGCCTTATGGGCTTTGTAGTCGATTCTGTAAAGGGTGTGGCTGTATGTGTTGTGTTAGGTGTTGTTTTGTTGGAGTGCTTTTGGGGTTACTAAGTTTTTTTTCTAGGAGGTCTTTGGTGTTTGAGAAGGTTGGTTTTAAGTGCCTCAGCATCTGCTGGTCTATGAGCTGGGTCAATACTATGTGCAGTGACTGTAATGCTTATTTTACTGACTATTTGACTGCTATTTTGAGTGTTTTTGTGTGAGAGTCTTGCCTCCAGTAACATATTGTAGCAATTTCTCTAAAGATTAGTTAGTTGTCAGTGAACATGAGATACTTGTCTCAGGATGTCCATATCATCCAAGATAACAGTGGAGAAATTGGAAAAGTGCCCATACATGGTATTAGGTCTTTTTTAGGTGAACTACAAAGGGTTGGTACAGCAGGCAAACTTGGGTGCTGTGGAGGTAGAAACTACAACTAGGCTATGTATGACTGAATTTATGCAGGAGTGCTCCTCAACTAATATAGCAAGTTTGCTGTCATACTGTGTTAGAGAAGTGAAACCCATTAGCTGCAAAGCACTTTGGCTAGTTATGGATCTTGCTCAAACTGATGGGCACTGAATGTCTTGTCTCACATGATGTACTTAGCAACTGACCATATGTGTACATTTTTCACAATATCAGGTGTATTTTGTAGCTGTTCCATTCATCTAATTTTCAGTTTATCATATATCTTTTACATATTGAGTTGTTATCCATTACAAAGTATTTGTGCAAATAAAATGTCAAAGCACAAGTACAAAGAGTATTAAACCATAAGTATTGCTTATAATGAAACCCAAATTCAAATGTCGATTTGAAATTTAACTTGGTAGTCTAATTGTAACTGTTGCTTTGAAAAGTTATTGCTATCTCTTGGCCTCGGTTGTGCCTGGAAATGATCTTTGGACCAGTTTACTTACTTGGCTAACAAAGTTAAATAAAAATGTGTGAAAACCTCTGGTTTGGATCAGGGCAGAAATGAGTCTTTTGGACATGTCACCAAATCTGTAGCAACCAAATAAATACAGGTGTGGAAAGTTTTGTAGAAAGAGGAAGGTCATGCTGAGGTAATATAGAAAGCATCCCAATCAGAAAACCAACTCGTATCCAAGTACTGCAAGGCATCAGCCCATGTGTTGTGCCACTTTGCTCCTAAATACATAGTAACACTTTGCTCCTAAATGCATATTTTGGACAATCTGCTGGATAGCACAGAGATGTGAACCATTAATGAACTTCATCCTATAAATAAGGTTTGATTTTGAGGAGGTCACCTTACCAGACATTGCTCTCAGTCTGAGTGTTCTAACCCAGTTAACAAAAATAACATAAGCCACATTATGTTTAACTGACAATTAACACAGATGATTAAGGACATAAGGTGTTAATGAGATACTTCTAATAGCTCAGAGTTTCATTCTTTCAGCCTCCATTTGTCTACTGTGTGACTGTGAGCAAGTCAACTAACCAGACAGTGCTCTCAGGCTAAAAAAAAATGATCACATGCAGTGCTCTTCCCCCGCTTTCAAAGATAAGATAAAATGAAAGATATGATCAGGTTTTATGTTTGTCTGGCAATTAACACGGAGGCCTAAGGATATGGTCCACTAATGATCTGCTCTTTAAAGTAGTCCAGGTTTGATTATATCAGCCTCCATTTCCCTATTGTGTGAATCCGAGCAAGTCAGTTTTCTATAGTATAATCTATAATGTATTAGCAATTTCTAAATATGAATTATTTTCTTAATCATGGATTTCTGAATTTCCTTTACAAAAACTGAAACACTGTCATATATCCTACTGGATCTGCTACCATGAAAAGAGGTATATCCAGGAATTTGAGATGTGCACCATTAAACCACATTTCAGTAATAGTACAGATATCAACATCCTCCAAACAGAGGAATGCTTTTGAATCATTTATTTTATTAATGAAACTTCTGCCATTAGTAAAGAAAGTTTCACCTTTATTTTGTGTATATATATATATATATATATATATATATATATATATATATATATATATATATATATGTATATAGATATTATAGGCCTGAAAAAGATACTTTGGAGTTGAATAATACTCACAGGCCTTGAGGAGAGAAGTGAAACCCATTAGCTGCAAAGCACTTTGGCTAGTTATGGATCTTGCTCAAACTGATGGGCACTGAATTTCTTGTCTCACATGATGTACTTAGCAACTGACCATATGTGTACATTTTTCACAATATCAGGTGCCATGTGAGGTGATTGGAAGATTTTGTTAAGCAGATGCATTGTTCCCCTGATTGTTAGGGTACTCCATAATACCACCATATCCTGTTGCATAACCAAAAAGGTGCACCCCCTTTTAGTTATTCATACCAACATGAACTATGACCATGCTATTATTATCATCACACAGTCATTTCTAACCTCACTGGGATATTTCTATTTTTGGTCCCAGGCAGATATGACTCTGTTTAAAACATCCTTGCAGAGTCCTTTAGGGTATGTCAGTGTATTATGCACAGTGGAGTCCCAAGTTACTGGAACACCTTTGATTGTCAGGTTACACTATCTGCTCTATGGGTCCTTGAGTCTGGCTTGTTCTAGTTTAACCCAGGTATTAGGTTGCTCTGCATTTTCACCACTGCTGGGTTGCAGTGACTCAGTATGTCAGATAAACCATGGCCATTGGAGGTTTGTATAATTTGTTACACACAGCTAGTTCTGTTTTTCTTGCTGTTAAGGCTTCTTAGATGAGTTAACTACTGGTGCATTTCTTTATTTTCTTTAACTGTTAATATGGTATGTCTTCTGAACAAAGTGTCTTCTTTCAAGAGTCACCTGGAAGCACAGTCTGGTTAAGTGACCTAGTAGGCAAGATGAGGTGAAATGAATGAAGATCTGTATGCTTGACTATAGGAAACAGTTTATTCACAGCTTAGAACCTTAATTCTCTATGCTAATTTCTAGACAATGTAGTCTTCAGAACTTTTACGCATCTCTATTATATATAAAACTGTATACACATAGATATAAACGTGTGAGTTCACACACACACACACACACACACACACACACACACACACACACACACACACTTTGTAAAATGTTTCTTTTTTGCCACTGTGTGCTTTGTCCTGAGTAATTATACAAGAATTGTACATAACATAAGATGGTTGTTTAGCTCTAGTATTTTGCCTTAGCTATAGGGTTGTCACATTTAGTTAAGGATTGTTAATGACTTTAAAATAATCATGTCTTTTGTTATACTGATAGTCTGATGAAGATGTAGCAGGAGAGAAGACAAAACATAACTTGGAAAGGCACATACGAGCATCAGGTAAGAAACAACATAAACATCCTTGAAATGTAATGCATGAAAGACACTTAAAGGAAAACTTGGTTGTAAGGAATTTAACTATTCAGACAAACAATCTAAGTAACATTTTGTTTCTCATGCCATGTCCTTTCACATTGCGGCTATCAATAACAGGAAAATCAGAGGGTTGAGGAAGCCAGTTCCTAACGATGTGAATACACCAAAAGAACTGTTAATATTAAATAGAAATATACCAAAAAGATATAAGGGGATTAAAGGACCACTCTGGGCAGGAATGAAAAACATTAAATGTTTTTGTTGTGATATGAAGAGTTGGGCTGCCACGGTGGTGCAGCAGTTAGCGTTGCCGCTTCACAGCAAGAGGATCTCCGGTTCGATGCTGGGGTGCCTTCTGTGTGGAGTCTGCATGTCCTCCCTGTGGTTGCGTGGGTTTCCTCCGGGTGCTCCAGTTTCTTCCCACATCCCAAAGACATGCTGTAGATGGATTGGACACTCTAAATTGGCCCTAAGTGTGAGTGTGTGCATGTGTGTGCCTTCTGTGGAAGGTTGGGCGCCGGGCTGGCAACTTGACACTGAAAAACTCCACTGCCAATCATGAGCGCACAGGTGATCCACTGTGGTGACCCCTAACTGGGAAAAGCCAAAAGAAGAAGTTGTGATATGAAGAGTTACACTGTTAAAAACTTAAAAGCAGCAGAATTGTTTCTTATTAATATTTTTCTCTAATCCTGGATGTCTTCATAGGGACAGACATGCTAACATAAGCAGTAAAGCCACATATTACTCATAATTCACTATAAGAACAAAATTGATTAAATTAAAATTCACAATTTTTTGTCAGATAAAGTTCCATTCACTTAGAATGGAAGGAGTGAGAAATACTTTTGGAATTTCTCAGTAAAAATGTCAGAAACTTTGTTTTTGTGACTCTTACATAGTTATTTCATAAATATGTTTGGCACCATCTGTGTAAAGTTCTTACACTATCTGTAAGGGCATCAGTAAATAACATATAATGTTATAAAGTGATATTTTGCAAGTTTCAGGCCCTATCTTACTTACCTGAATCAGATTGAGCATCATATTAACTTGTTTGCAAAGCTCATCTTATTAGTGATGTTACTTTATGTGGTTATTATCAGGTATATTCCCTTGCAGACTACAAAAGGCTTAATGGATTTACTGCTCCAGAGAATGAAAAGAATGCAGCTTTAAATGACAGAACAAAGTTAAGAGTACATTGAATTTGGAGCTTGAAGAGCTTTATAATCTCAGTGAGCATAAAATAAGAATAGTCTTTAGCAATCTTGCTGTGTACGTTTCTTGGCAATATACTTTCCCGTGTTGTAGTCAAAATGATAAATTCATAACAAAACTGTCAAGAGATTTAATTTAGCCTCAACATGGTCTATAATGAGAAAGCTGAGAAGGACAGAAGTAAAACAGAGGAAAAATGCTAAGTCATGCTATTTTAATATGTGAAATAATGGGGATTATCCTCTAGGGAGAGAAATATAGTCTGCAAAAAAAATGTTATGATTAAGGAGTAGGTGTCCTTTAAGTGGATTCCAGATAAAGTGTATAATAAAAACATGTATGTGTACGCTTTATAGATAGTTTGCATTGTTTGTGTATATTAATAAGACTGAATGTTCAAATTGTTTAACATTTGTGTTTGTGCCCTGAATTTCGAACTTGCATAATATTAAATGTATGGATTTTGTAGGTACATGTGGGTTTGGAGACTGGGGGTGGGGCATAGGAATCTGTGTGTGCTAGTATGTGTGTGTGTGTTGGGGGGAGGTTAGGGTCAGATAAGGGGATAATATATGACTTTTTATGAGTGTGTCTGACTTTTAGGGTTAGGGTAGTGGTAAGTTAGGGGATAGTTGTGCTCTGTGTGTGTGTGTGTGTGTGTGTGTGTGTGTGTGTGTGTGTGTGTGTGTGTGTGTGTGTTAGAACTAGGGTCAGCTAAGGGGATAATATATTAGAGTTTTAATGAGTGTGTTTGAATTGTAGGGTTAGCGTAGTGGTTAAGTTAGGTGATACATGTATTGTGCGAGTTCCTGTGTGTGTGTGTGTGTGTGTGTGTGTGTGTGTGTGTGTGTGTGTGTGTGTGTGTGTGTGTGTGTGTGTGTGTGTGCATGTTTGTGTGTGTGTTCTGTGTCTGAGACATTGTGTGTAGTAGTAGTAGTCTTACAGGAAGGATTTCATTAAGGTCGTGTGTAGGATTGGGGTTAGAGGCAGGGTTAGGATTTGGGTTAGCAGATATTAGTAAGGTTGAGTGGGAGGACTTTATTATCACTCTTTTGAGGAAGTATGGCTGGAGTTAGTACTGTTAAAAGACAGTGTATGCTTCCTCCAGTATGTTAAGTTTTGGTGTTTTAAATGTTTATTGTACTGTGGTTAATATTTTGCAGTTTGATCTTTCAGTACTTTAAACATTTAAATGTAATTATATATATTTATATATAGACTGATAACTATAGATATACGTATTTTTAAATTATTTTATTGTTGGTGAATTACTAGAGGTTTATTTACACTCTTGGTGCATCATCACAGGTTACCTACATTGATGGTGTATCATCAAAACTTCTATATTTTATGTAAACCAGGTAAACCAGTTATATTTACAGTATAAGCTTACAGTTAGTGAAATGATTCATACACTCTACTTGCAAAGCAGGAACACCTAGATTACACCAAAATATCTAGTTTCAGTGAAACAAGCCCCCAAACCCACATTTTCAATTGTATTAAAAGAATCATAAAACATAAACTACATTTTTCATTCACTTTAGTGAAAAGAAGTAACTTCACAGACTGCACATGCAAAATCCAAAGATAGCGTTCTTCAAAAGTAAATGAAATAGTGAACAGTCTGGTGCAGGAATGAAAACGAATGATGCCTCGGCTCGGACTGTAAAAATGTTTAATAAAACACAACAACAGAAAATAAGTTAAGTGCTTTCATCTGACTAGCAGACTTCTTCAGAACATAATTGGTTGTTGCTGCGCTCATTAAATACCATCATTTGGCGCCAAAAAACTATGACAATTTAAATTTAAAAACACACTAAACAAATGCATTAATTTCAAAACACACTACTCAAATACAATGATGGGGTTGGTCCTGGACCACAATTGCATTTAGTTTGAAAATGAGTTTTTCAAGCAAATCAGGGGTGTGGCTATGGGAGCAGCTTGTGCTCCCATATTTGCAAACCTGGTGATGCTTGAATGGGAATCTGAATATTTGTTCAAATCAGAATACTTCCAGCACATTGTTCATTACACTAGGTTTTTAGATGACCTTTTTGTGCTGTGGGATGGGCCTATAGAAGAGATTTCTGATTTTATCAGTTACATCAATAACACAACAGAATTTCTCAAATTTACACACTCTATTAGTACTAGTGGAATAGCATATTTGGACACATATATTAGTCAAGGGGACAATGGTTTCACATCTTGTATTTATAGGAAAGAGACTTTTTCCAATGATTACTTGGTATACAGTAGTAATCACCCTCCCCATGTGTTCAAGAACATTTTCAAAGGGCAATGCATTAGGGCTGCCCACATGTCCTCCTCTAGGGAAATTATGTTAAAAGAATTGGATTTTATCAAATCTATGTTCATTATTAGGGGTTATCCAGAAAACCTTTTGAACGACACAGTTAAGTACATTATAAGTGAATGGGGCAAAAAGTATATGTCCCTATTAGGGAATTTTGGTAGTGTGATTTCGACACAAGCCAATGACCCTGAAGACGAACATAGTCGAAGGGTATGTGTGTTAATGTATTCATCTATAGTTCACAATATTGAAACCTTTATTAAAGAAAGATGGAATCAGGTTATACGCAACGATGACATTACACATATATTGGGTATACATCCCAATATTGTATACAAAACAGGTTTTAATATAAAGAAGTTGTTGGAATCTAATGGTATTAAGAAGAAAGGAGGAAGTACATCCACCAAAAAATGTGAAGCGTGTAATCAATGCAAATTCATCAATGAGGTTAAGGGATGCAAGTTGGACAATATTAACAAAACATATTTATATAGTAGATATGGTAATTGTAACACGAAGTTTGTGGTTTATTTAGCTACATGTGTGGAATGCAACGCATTCTACATAGGCAAGACCAAGAGACAGATCAAACGATGCATCTATGAACATCAATACAGTATTAGAACTAAGGATAATAAGAATGCCTTATATCGGCATATATCATACACCAATGAAAGACATTATTTTAAATTTAACATCATTGATACAGTGGGACCTTCACCGTATGATGGAAATATTAAAGCATTATTGGCTATGAAAGAAAGTAGGTGGCAGATATATGTTGATGCCACCAGTTATCCAGGAATCAATGATTTTATCAGTATTAAACCATATTTAATTAAGTCCAAATAGCTTTTATAGTTCAACAGATAGTTTTTATAGATGGACTTTTAAATAGATGATACACGTAATGATACATTAACTTATAGGTTTACAGAATGAATATTATTAAGCAATATATATCAATTAAATATGTAGATGTCCTATTTTACTATGCATTTGTGCAGTGTGTTTTTAAAATTTTTATTGTATTTGAGTAGTGTGTTTTGAAATTATTGCATTTGTGTAGTGTGTTTTTAAATTTAAATTGTCATAGTTTTTGGCGCCAAATGATGGTATTTAATGAGCACAGCAACAACCAATTATGTTCTGAAGAAGTCTGCTAGTCAGATGAAAGCGCTTAACTTATTTTCTGTTGTGTGTTATTAAACATTTTTACAGTACGAGCCGAGGCATCATTCGTTTTCATTCCTGCACCAGACTGTTCACTATTTCATTTACGTTGTTGCCTGTGAGTCGAGTTCTTCAAAAGTAACATTGCTCACTCTTCTCCATAAAAAACAACCCCCGGGATTCATGAACCTTGTGCCAGGCGCACGCATAGCGTAGGCGCTACAATGCCAGATATGGCCGCCGAGCGATTCAGGTACGATCCAATTCCACGTGCACTACCGGCATGCGCCTGAGTTGCGCCGCCTCCGGCGTAGGTATGTTAAACACCCCATGTGCGGTGTTGCACCATGCAAATGAAGGCATATAGCGATCCACGAAGTGGCGCAGGCGTAGCATAAGTGCACGGCAATGTAAACCAAAAAAAACGGTTTACATATACCCAAACATGACATAGGAGTAACGGAAGGCTGTCAACGTCAGGTATCATACTGTTGCTACATGCCAATGGCGAAAGACACCGAGAATGTCAAAAGAAAACATGCACAAAATGTAAATAATGACATAAATGGTATGTCCGCAGAAACCACAGCAGAACCCCAGGACATGTCCGCGGAAGGTGCTAAACAATGAAATAATATGACAATGTCATAAAAGAGCAGTGTAATACACATCAGCTTCACAGCCACAATACACCATAGTATGCATGGAAAGCCACATCCACGGTGCAAGGGTTGCCAAGGAGTCGGCAGTGTTCGGCCGTAACTACGAATTAGTAGTCAATCCCATGCAAATCAGGCACCTCATACGGAATCGCAAAACCCCGCCGGCATAAGGCTCCACCTAACGGCGCAGCGGTAATACACCGAGGAGTGGCTCAGAGGAATACATGTCAACCGCAGAGGGTGTGCCACTGTAGGAGGAAGCACATTGGAGCCCAGCAAACATGGGCTGTACAATGCACATCACAGCAGCAGGACCGGCGTGGGGAAATAGTTGAGCTGAGAGCACACAATGCGCCAGAGATGCATGTGCACGAGGATGACTACGTTCCCCTAACCCAGTCATGTGACGCCCGCCCCGTCAACAACAACGGATACAGGAAGGTGATGCAGAGAATATGAGGAAATGCGGAAGCAGTGTAATTGGAGTCGTAATGAGCAATCAACACCAATCAACCCACGAAGGCCAATTGGCGGCAGCTGACAACTCTGCATGCAGAAACCCACAAAACGGGATAAGGGAGGCATATGAATGTAAAGAAAGTAGGGGAGGTAGCAGAATGCAAAGAGTGAAGAACCGATACAGCACAGCCAAGTAGAGAGGTAGCATAACAGCGGCAGACAAAACGCATGATATGCCATGTCCCAGAAACTACACATGACAGGGCTCTGCAGGATGCAAGCCAGGAAATAGTATGCGCAACGTGCAGAAACAGTAAGGTAAGGTCGAAAGCTAAACCAATGCAGGCAAGTGTAATGCAACACCAAAGGCAACAGCGTTGCAGTGCCAACGGTAAAACACGGAAGATAATCCACAGATACAGCGCACAGACACACCCTATGACATCACCGGGTGTACAGCACAACAGTATAAAGTGTGAATGCACACAACACACAGCCGTGTATTCCCAAATGCCGCACTCTAGGTGTAAACACACGGGGAACTTTTAAAATGTATATGTTGGGTGCCGCCGTGGCCGTGATACATCAGCATGTGTCAGAGACAGGCGGAGTTGCGGAGGAGGGTGCCGACAACTACCGTAGGCCTCAGAGGAGAAGGAGAGTGTTCAGACCAAGGGTAACCTACCAGGGGCTACAAGACCTGGAGATAGTAGAGCGTTACAGGGTGGACAGGGACACGTTACAGCAAATAGCGGAGCTGTGCCGGCCACGCCTGAGAACAAGAAACAACAGAGGGAGCCCATCCCAGTGGACACAAAGGTATGTGTAAGCTTGCGAATACTGGCTACAGGTACCTTTCAAAGGCCAACCGGGGATATAATGGGCATCTCACAGGCATCAGCATCCAGGGTACTACACCAGTTTCTGGATGCCATGTTACGACATGCCCATGAGCATATATACTTCCCCAGATCTCAGGAGGAGTTGGCTAGCAATATGCGCCACTTCCACCGTGTGGCACAATACCGGAGGTACTGGGTGCGATAGACTGTACGCACATACAAATCAAGTCACCACCTGGGGAGCAGGGTAGGCGCTACATAAACCGCAAGGGATTCCCCTCCATCAATTGCCAGGTTGTGTGCAATGCGCAGGGCATTATCATGGATGTGTGTGCTGGCAGCCCTGGAAGCTACCACGACTCCCATATCTGGCATGCCTCACAGCTGTATCAGGTATTCGCCAGGGGGGACATCACACAAGGCCACCTTGTGGGGGATGCTGGCTATGCACTGGAGCCGTGGATGATGACTCCCATCAGAAATGCACACACACACATGCAAGAACGCCATAATGAGGCACATGCACAAACCAGAATAATCATAGAGCGTGTGTTTGGGATGCTGAAATCACGGTTCCGGTGCTTGGATACATCCAGTGGAGCCCTGCAGTACTCTCCAGGCACATGTGCCCACATATTCATAGTATGTGCCATGCTACATAATATGATCCTGCGGAAGCAGCTGCTGCAGGGACATAATGGTGAAGGGCCACAAAGCCCACCACAACTGCCAAGGCCAGCACAGGCACAGAGGGTTCAGGGCCATGAACACACTGTGCCAGCCCCAGTAGGCAGACGGAGGCATACCCAATATGCCTATGCCCTGGCAAAGAGGGAACGTATAGCACATACTCTGACAGCGTAGGCCCCATGGACTGACACCTCCCTACCTGCACACACAGTGAAATGGACGGCACACAAACATGGCCACCCATAATGTGTACCGTATGGGTGGTCCCATGTGTGACTCCAACATAGGCAGCACCCAAACACTGCACACCCAACAGCCAGCGGAGCATGTAACGCCAACACCTTAACCGTACGCGGGTCCTACAGCAGGCGGCGTTGCTGTATGCTGCCACGTTCGCCGCAAGGTGTATACATATAGACATGTACATATGTGCATATACAGATATGGAGATAGATATAATTACACACATAGAAATATATGTACACATATACATATATAAAGTACAACAGGTAAGACAGGGAATCAGAGGGATTCAAGGTGACAGAGAAGTAACACGCGATATCTGTACATAGTAAACATAGTGAACGACAACCTGAGTATCCGTGAGGGTTGACAGAACAGGAAGCCGCCACCCATGGAAAGGTCAACCTACGAAATGCATAATCGCGAGTCGGGATGATCGCCAGGCCACGGTACAGTAACAGTACATGTGCGGGTAATATTATGAGGATATGAGGGTGGAGGTAGACACCGCCGCCGGTGATGCGGGCCACGCAGGTACTGTGTGCAACCGTCCCTGTGACTGCCGCAGTATGTGTATGTGTGCAGTGAGGGTGTCGTGTGTTTCGCTGCGAGTGTAATGTGTGTGCCACTGTAAAATGTGTATGTTGGTGCCATGTGACAGGCGGAGTGGAACAACATGTGTAGGCATACAGTATAGGAACCACAGGCGTATGTACAGCAGTACTCCCAAAGTAGTACTGAGAGCCCTCCTGGCTAGGCGTGTGGCGACGTATAACGATGCAAAGTGAAAATGTCCCAGAATGTACCACAGGAATATAGCCAACATGAAATGCAGAGGACGTATGTACAAATCATGACCGTATGTATGACACCGATATGTTAATTGCAAAACAATATGTCGGCAACGTTACACAGCAATAGTCATGTACGCGGAAATCGCATGTGCTACCCGGTACTGATCGTGGCTCGTATCGGGCCGTAAACACCGCTGTGTGTTCTACGAGTGTCAAACAAGCAATCGCCACCCGAATAGGTGGCAACCACTAGCATACAGGCCGTCCCAAGTACAGGACCACAATGACTGTAAATATCCGGGACAAAATGCCAAGGGATAGTCGTCACGTACGAACAACCGCAGATATACTACCGATGTGACGGAGGAATACATGCAGGAAGCACACATGCAGGCGATACCGACACCAGACGACATCAACACAACCTACACTCCCAGAACAACAGACAGGTAACTGCCAACTCCCCAGGCAGGGATGGAGCACACACACAAGCATACCGTGTATGTAGAAATGCAAGGCCCACAACCCGTACCCGTCACCCACAACCTCCGATATTCCCCATCGCACATATCAAAGGGATACAAGCCGCAATAGCAGCACAAACATACAGGCAGTCAATGACAGCTGCATAACCGCAACATCTCGCGTGGGAAACACTATCAGCAGCGGATGCATACCTGCATCCGTTGTTTAAAGGAATACAACAGCTATGTTACACATCCGAATGCAAAACGCCATCAACAGACGCCGCCAGGACAGGGACACCCACATGTCGAACATAATACCATACCCAACACACACAATCCACGGCTAACACCACTGCGAAATGTACCTGGCGCCACACATAGCGGCTGCAGTTACACATAACATAACACAATACAGACCATCTCCACGAAGGTAGTGCAAATAACCAACGCCCAGGCGAGGAATGCAACCATGCCCTAGTTACGACGCGTAATGTACGAATGGAGTAGATGCACAGGTGATATGCGCACAAGTACACACCGAGGAACAGCTATTGGTGTGATGAACCCACATGTCGCAGGTGACGACGGATATAAGGATGACTCCTATGATATTCAAACCGTATGCTCATACCGAACTACAAATAAAACACGGATAGAGTGAGACAACGCAATAGCGAGACACGCAACGAAAAACGGAAGGAAACACGGTAAAGGTATGTAGAACCCACGATATGTACTGGTGTGTAACGCATGATGTGTATGATGAAGCTGCACTGTATGTGAACGGTGTTTGTAAGTAAGGATACTTGTCCATAATGCAGAGAGTGGTGAAAGGTGGTTATGTAGTGCTATCCTGCTGCGCATACTAACGACTGTGGACACCGTGTGCACAGCAGTGGGACATCATGTACACAGCCGTGATAACACAAGGGCTGCCACAAGGGGGCATAACACAGAACAATGCCACACCACGTCGATGCTGGCAGTGGATGTCCAACAAGGAAGTGCCACAGCAGGGGATAGGACATGTATGTATACTGTCACAGCACACATGTGTATGGGCATATACCGTCGATGTCATACGTAATGTCGCCGGCGTGCACGTATGCCTCGCAGTAGGGGTTACTATGTCAACTATGTGTAATGTAAAGCTGTCATGGTGGATATGACAGACATCATACACAGTATCACAGGCATATCATGCATAATGGAGTTATGGCCTATTGGTATGTACAATAACAGGATACGTATGGCCTGTACATATGGGACAGAGTAGTAGCATAATAGCCATCGAAATGGAAGGAACACCAAGTAACCATGGCCAAACGATCTGTAGCAGGTGCAATGTGTTGCAACAATGAAGTCCGGCAGGTCCATGTGTAAACACATGTGCAGTGTACACAGTAGTGTCACCTCCCCATGGTAGTGTCCACTGAACAGCAGAGGTGGGTGTCAACTGCATGTCTACACAGTACTGCTGCTGTGGTGGTACCATGACTACGTGTCACTCTATCAGCAAGGGAGCTATCACATGAACAGTGCCACAGTGTGTCCCTGTGGGATGTGCACAGGACCTATGTTCCACAGCATGGTGTGTGTTGTGTCTGCGGAAGTAACACAGAAGCCCAGGCCATGCAATGTGGCATGTGTGCACATATGCATGAGTGCTCCATTCACCCGCCCACTGCAATTGCCATGTATGAGTACTACATGCATCAGTAATGCGGAGGACATGGCCCATGTCAGAGTAGATGACACCCCTGTGTATGTGGTATGCAGATGTGTACAGATGTGTTACCCGTCTGTCAGCCGCATATGTAAACTGTCTGAGCCTGGTACACATCATGGCATGATAATGCCGTGCCATGTAAAGTCGTAGCCATTGTGGAAGGTACACCACGAATGTGTTATTGTAACCCTGCCCGTGTGTAGATGTGTGTATGGCACAGGTACAATGGCTACCTATGTACCAGCAACACACACAGTACAGATATGTGTGGCCCTGCAGATGTGTACCCATGCCACAGTGGAATACGGCAACCACAGCACCATGTGGGGCATGTGTGTGTACAGCAACCATGTACAATGTGATATGCATGTATGGGGACAGTATCCATGTGATACTCAGTGGATGACTGTTGCTATGCAAAGGTGATGTGCATGCACCATGTGTGATGCATCCTGGCAATGACACCCACATGATGTATCTGCCACACCGACACCCGTCACGCGGTTGTTATCAGTATGAGCTGGTGGAGCTACAATGGTGCCAGGTATGTAGATGTGGGATATCTAGGCATGGACAGTACTCTGTGACAGCATGTTGTGTATGTAAGCAAATAGTGAACATGAGGGGCCCCATGACTGAGGACTGTGTAATGCCACATGTACCTGACATGTAGTAGGTAGCATGATATGCTTGCACCACTGTGTGTCCTGTCCAGGAGTCATATAGCCTAACATCCTGAGACACAGGGTATGATGTGACGGTGGATGTGTACATTGCCAATACCAGAATGTGGAATGGTGCTGAAGGGCAATGTGGGGACAATGTCTGATCTGTTACCCTCTGTACCACACCAACCACCCATGCAATGGTATGACAGGTGGCCAGCATGTGTATGTGGCGTGCTGTGGCACACAGAAGCCCAACAAGGGTGCCAGTAAAGGCATGGAGGTCATCAATGAGTGTGTGAAGCACGTTTGTGAGGACGTGCCCCAGTGCCATACTGAATGGTCCAGTCATGGGTGTACGAATGCAGTCCCACACGTGCAATGCAGTACCACCCATGTGTAGTGCGATAGATGCGGCAGTGTGGCGGTCAAGGTACACAATGTCCAACAACAGGCTAGCAGTTAATTCAGTGGGCTGGTGTGGAGACACATACCAAACAGGTTGGCGGGACATAACAGCTAGGGAGATCGGAAGGTGACATTGGGACAGTGTCTTAGGACATAACGTGTGCATGGCAGTACCATGTATGTGTCCACAGGGACACTGCGATGTCCATGTATGGATTGCAACCCTGTAGTGAGTGAGAGTGTGTATTGTTGGTAGGTACACCATTGCCTGGCATGTTGCCAACATTATCTCAGTCAGCAATGCCTGGGTGACTGTTGTACATGACATCGAATGTGGATGTAGCCAAACAACACAGACATACCACCACACTGCCTGAGGGCCCACACTGCAATGTGCGGCAGTCATGTGTAGGTAGCTAGCCTTGGAGCATGTGATGGACCACGAGGACCCACCATGGCTGTCAAGTGATGCACACCACACATGTGAATATACCCACCGTGCAACAGCCTGCACATGTGCCCATACAGCAGATGTGCATGGAACATGACCACCACCGTGGCGTCTGTGAAAAGGCCAGTACCGCCATGTCTCTGTGTGGAATAGCATGGTCCCTACCATTGCGTACATGTTACGGAAGTGCACTGTGATATGTGTCAGCATAGTCACGTACACTGTCCATCTGCCGGGGTGCCATGCCATTAACAACCCGCGTCAGCAGACGTCAGTAGTACTGGCTGTAGAGCACATGTACCATGTATGCTGCGATGGGTGTGTGTCCAGGGTGTGGCTAGCAGGGCCGTGAAGCATATATGTTCATCTACCAGAGGGGGGATATCCCCAGGTTTAACACACCAGACACATGGAGGTATCGTGCATGCTGAGGGTAGTGTAGGTATGGTATGTGTTGTGTAATGTGTCACCCAGCTAGGTGGAGTGCATGGCCAAGCATGTGTGGGTACATGGGAGTCCATTCTAGGGAAGTGTGGGTTGCTGTCAGCACATGGCAGTAGCAGCTGTCCGAGGTCCAATGTACAGTATGACAACACAGCCAGCATGTAACCTGTGGTGTACAGTGTAATCTCTGTTGCGTGTTACAATGTGTCTAGCGGTCACAAACATGGGTATCTGAACATGGAGCACCTACGATGCATTGTGTTCGGCAAATATACAGTATGTGTGCAAAACATTGTGTGATGTGGGATCTCCTCACCTGTGTGTGTTGCAGTCCAGGTATGTGCCTGGGAGGTATGATCCGTGTACAATCTGGACTTGCAGGTGTGCTGTGCAGAGCATGGAGGCAGGTCCCAGGCACCGCAGATAAATGTGAGGCGTGCACTAGTGTGTGTGCCTTGCTTGTGTGCAGCACAGTGGAAGGTGCAAGCATTGTCCCACATCACCGCATGCCGTGCCTGCCTGTTACAGCCCTGCTGGAGACAGACATGTGACACCGCCGCAGAGGCAGCATAGCATGTGAAGATGTACATGTGGGCTCCACACCCTAGGCAGATGTCCGCAGGTCATGTGTGCCACAGTAGTGTGGTCGACCAGGACTGTCATACTGGTCAGATACCACATGCCTGTATAAGTACAGTATGAGCATAGTCAACAGTCGCAGTGACAGAGTGGGCCAATGTACAGTATCCCTGTGTTTAGACCACTGCCTACTGTACACTTGGCTAGACACACACCCGGAGGGTGAATATACCTTTGAGCCATCACATGTCCCAGTCCACGTAGCCTGTACAATGCCATCACAGGGTGGTCACAATAACGTGTGGTAAGACAGACATGTTGTACCAGGTGATGTGTCATGTGTGCATATGTTGAGTTGCACAGCCGTTCACACGTCCGCAACATATCAGTGCATGATGTATAGTGTAACATGATGTGTGGAACTGCACTGTGATCCACAACAGGGTCATCTGAGACAGGTGTGTTGTGAATGGTGTAACCCATGGTTACACGGGATATACACTGGTGCTGTTGGCTGCCATGCTGGGGGCCACCAGTGGTGCCTGCAGTGGTTATACAGACATACTGCACACATTGTTCTGGCAGGAATGTCCATTGTTGTGGATGATGTGTTGCTACGTGAAGGTAGGTGTGTGTTGTGAATGTTACACATCCAGATGTGACCATCAGGCGCAGTCATGGTCGTCGACAGCATCACACACATCCACAGCGGTCAGAACCCTGTCCCCAGAATGGGTGTCAGCCGCCCTCGTACTGTGTGATGTATGTGCAGATGGCGGAACACCTCCTACTGGCTGGATAACAGTGTCAGCTAGGACGGCTATGTGATGGCTGGAATACGCCGTGATAATGTACAATGCTGGTATCCCAATGAAGTACCTGGAATCACACACAGTACGCCATGGCTGGCATGTAAACCATGTACAACAATGACTGTGTGACAGACACAAACAATGCGGAGACATGTTGAACATGCACCCATGAGAACACCAAATGAGGTATGTTGCACATATCGATGTACAACTGTCATCTATGGCCATAGCATGGATGCAGACGCATATGCCCCACAGGCAGTACCACGCCATGTAGGTAGGGGGGCATTGCACGTGTACATGTGACAGTTGCTGTACCGCCACATGTCCTGCATATCCGTCATGTAGGGGTAGCAGTGGTACGTGACTGTTGGACATGCCTGTACATATGACCATGTCCCACAGGATATGTGTTATGTGTGTACAACACGTGTTGTGCCGTCATCAAGCTGTGAAGTGTATGGCTGCCAGTGTACCTGTGTGACATGTTCTGCGATGGGTGCAAAGGTACGCAGTACTGCATTGCATGCCCACATGCCCCACACAGGTGCATAGCCTGAACATACAATACAAAGAGGGTGTTGGATGATAGCAACCCACAAGAGGAGATGGGTGCGGTGGCAACCCACTACCACCTGTTCGGGTAAGGTGTGCATGTCTATGACACATTAGCACCGAGAAGCTAGCAGTACAGCAGTACAGGGTGGCATGCATATATGTTCACCAATACCCTGTGTGTCCCACCACTGGCCCGTGGACAGACAGACACCAACACAATGTGCAGATTTGATATGTGCACAGCACATCACCGCTGGCTACTGTAGAACAGGCTTACTGTGTAGACATGTGCACAGTAGGTCTGCGCCAGCCACACTCAAACACGTTATGTGCTGAACCACACCAATAGTTTAGCCCATGCCACAGACAGATGTGCACGCATCTGTGTATGTGCGTCTGGGAATGTCCCGGCCTAGCAGTATAGCTGTGTCAGTGTTGCGAACAACATACTGAATGGGCTGTATGTGTGAGGTGTGCGTCATACGTGTATGGTCCGATCGACGATACCATCAGTGCCCCTGCTATGTGAACATCCCTGTCCCCATACATGGATACCTATGCTGTGCCCAACACCACGCTCCCGTGGGAGGGATGGCGCTGTGCGGTGCACCAGCTGACATGGGGGTGGCAGCAGGCACTGGATGTAGACATATGTGGTACCCATGTCAGGCCAGGCAACCATCCATGTGCACGGGATAGCAGTGTGTGGGCACATACAGCACTGTGTTGAACAATATCGCAGCACATAGCACCTGTCAGGGTTAATGTGTATGCATGGATGTGCGATACCTGCATGCACCAGACACACCCCCACCAAGCAGCGTGCAGCCTACCTTGCAGAAGGCCAGTGTCCACACCATGATGATAGACATGTGTAATGTCCATATACACATAGCAATGACATATGGAATGGACAGCCACCCTGCCAATATCAGTACCCCCAGGTGGGTCACATCCCAGTGCCATGTATGTGACATACCCTGCCATACCATGCAGCCCTGCCCAGCAAGGCTGCACGTGCTATCACAGTCCTACATGGTGCGATGGACAAAGGCACTTTCACTATCAACCGTCCACAGCAGTAATGTGGCAGTGATGCACCCTGTGGTGTTACAGGTGCTGTGTGTTGCTGTGGACAGCGTGCGCGCATGCTATGCATGACCTTTCCTGCTAATGTCACATGGTTACACATTGTCCCATGTGTATCACATGTGCAACACAGGTGAGCCGTGGCAGGTTGGCCAACACCCGTACAGTGCTGTGTAGATGTACATGGCACAACACATGCATGTACAGGTGTCCATGTGTATGTGTGCAGTGCCACCGCTGACGTTCATAATGGCCGCGTACGTGATGCCTAGTGACATATACACAGCATCCAGGTGAACAGTAGAACTGTTGTCACATGGGGACATGTGCCAACTGATATGGACACAGGTGCAGGCAGGTACACATGTCCACAGCAGGCTACCATCAACATGGTGCGTGTACAGTGTGATGAGTTGACACACAGATATGATATGAAACCCACTGCTTAATGGTGTGACGGCAACACGTCGGCTGTGTCACTGCCATGATGCATCGCAGAGATTACTGTGCAGATGTTGTACATGTCATAGCAACGTATGTCCAGCAGTATGCCAGTACAGCAGTGTAAATGTGACCTGTCAACATCATTATGTCTTACAGATAATGCCACGTTAACGGCTGCCAGCCTTCAGCCGCCAGGAGGATGACGTGATAATACCGTTGCTCCACGACAACTACAATATACTATTCAGCCATGTGCCACAACAGGCACAGCAGCGAGACGACGTGTGGCAGGATTTGCGCAGGAGGGTGAACAACGTGGGCGGCAACAACCGCACCTACCAGCAGATCTGCAGACACTGCACAGACCTAATTCGGCACGCGAAACAGCGTGCAGCCGCAATCGCCAGACAACAAGGTGGGACAGGTGGTGGGCCACCAACCCAGCCCCACTCACACACGGAGGAGCTCCTGGCCAGTCTGGGGACATCCAGGGAACAACATGCAGAAACACTCGCTGCCATCGTGGAGGTGGGTGTCTCCCAACCAACGAGCCTGGAGCTGCCTGGTAAGTCAGTCTTGCATGTTTGTATGATAACTGACGTAGGTGTGGGTGTCATAGTACACCACATAATGTACCAACACATGCCAGGTATATGGCCACACAAGCTGCATACTACAGTATGCTACGTTGTGTTAGCAGACATGTGCATAGCACATGCTAACACACAGGTACATGATGTGACATGCACAGTGCTTACTGTGGCGATAGTAATGGATAATGTGTATACTGTTGTGTCGCCCCTATACAGGTACCTCTGGCGTGTCGCACAGACATGGGTCCGTCGCAGGTGAGACTGTTGCTAGTAATAGGCATGTTACAGTGTATAGATATTCCCCATGTGTCCAGGTATGACATGCACACCTGGGTCTGCCCCAGTCACGGTATACAGGTTGCACCACCTGACACACATGCCACCCATGTACAGTAGATACAACCGTTAGTATAGACCGGCATGACACCACATAACCCATCGGTGTGATATGTGCAGTCAGCTATGCATACAATGGTGGAGGTGTTCTACAATGGCTGCATGTGTAGTATGCATCGGTATGCCTTTGCGGTATGCACACAGTACCACATAGTGAGCTGTGATCTGGCCAGCACACAGGTGTTACCACTGTGACCTATGCCCCTGCATTGGGTGCACACGTTGTGACATGGCACATGACATGTCCCATGCACGTGGTGGTCTGTCCGCAACATTGTCACACCATGACATGACCTATGCATGACATAGCAGACATCCACAATGTCTGCATAGCCTTCGAATGTGACACCTCAGACTAGTATGGGTGTATGTCACATGGGCCACCACAGGGATGTGTACACGATGCCCATCACACACAATTGTCCATGAACCAGTCAAACATGGCCATGGGTGATACCCACAGGCATGTTGCCACACAGTACATCCGCAGTGGGTAGTCACCGTTGCACCCTGTCCACACATAGTGCCATCATAGCTGTAGTGGACCCCCTGTACATCTGATGTGGTACACCAGACAAATGAAATGCCTGTCTGCAGCCAATGGAGGTGCCACCAATGTCTACCATATCGTGCTGTGGAACAGCATGACTGTGTTGCAGACATGGCAATGCAATGCGTCCAGGTTACGCATCGCACAGAAACATACCTGTGTCTTGCTGCCATGCAGTGGCACAGTGCCCGTACTCCCCACTGTACAGCTATGTACACAGCTCACACCAACCACACCTGCACAGACATCCTTGTTACACATGCATTCTATCTGTAGCCTGTACACATAACACTGCACTGTGACATCCGTTTTGATGTGGTGCATGTGGTGGGACACCATTGTCACATGTCCACATGTTACCGCACATGTTTGCGGTGTACATGACATAGTGACGCCAGCCATGTGTACTGTTAACCCGCCCGTGGCCACACGGTGTATCACGGTGATGCATGCAAACTACCATGAATGTGTGTACTGCAAGCCTACTGAAAGACACCTGCTTGATGTAGTGTGCACCCCAGGGCAGTATGCATACTACCACTATTAATGTCTGGGCTGCATTCACTGAGCTGTGGTGTGGGAATGCTGCATGCCACCTGCAATATCACATGCATGATGTGTCTGCATGTGTGTGTGTCTGCGTGTGTATGTCAGCGTGTGTGTGTCCGCATGTGTGTGTGTGTGTGTGTCTGTGTGTGTGTCTGCGTGTGTGTGTGTGTCTGCGTGTGTGTGTCTGCGTGTGTGTAATGTAACTTACAGTATGTCTTTGTATTCACAGGTGCTGTAGGTGCGTTCCCCTCCTGCGGTCCATCTGATGCTAGTGTCCCCACAGATACTAGCGGTGATGACCATGTGCATGAGGCACAGGCAGGGTCGTCACGGGCAGAAGCTGTGCCATTGGTTAACATCCCACCTATGTCCCCTTCATCCCCGCACACGGTTCAGATGCCGACACATACCACATCACCGTTGCCCATAGAGGAAGGACAGTCAGCGTCTGTTGGCACCGAGCAGGAATGTGTGGTGGCTACAGAAGGTGCGGGTACACACCATGTTGCCAGTGTAATGACTGGTGATGTGCCACACAGGCATGTGGCTGGTGCTGCTCGTAGGAGGAGCACTGGTAGACATGCACCTGCCGTACAGGGTGCAGCAGCTGGTATCACCAGACGCATGTTTCAGACTGTAATGGCGGCACAGGCACGTGCCGAACGGCAGAACCAAGAAGGGCAGAGGCTGCAGAGGGCCGCAATCCGTTCCTTAAATGAGAACATCCAGTCATTGGCGAATGCTCAACAGCAGCTTGCCGATGTTCTGGATAGGAGATTAGGTGAGATGGTTGGAATCCTCGACCGAGGCATGTCAATCCGGCGTGAGCTGTCTGTGCTGGAACACCTGGTAGGGGTGAGGCGTAGGACACGTGGCGTGGGCCAGCAACACCACCTAGTGCAGGTCGGCGTGCGTGCCACCTCTCATGCCCACTCACACAGTGCTGGTAGCAGCAGCAGTGCAGCTGGTGCTACACCAACCACACCAGGACACAGCAGGCCACGTGGGCGTGGCCCTGGACGGTCCCAGCGTGGACACGGTTCCAGCGGACATGTGTCATCGGAGAGTGGCCACTCCATACCTCCACCCGGTAGTGCCCGTGCGACCCCAGGCAGGCACGGGTCACGTGGCCGCAGGCGGACACAGTGAGCCATACAACCTGCACTGTACAGTCTGGGGCTGCCAAGTATACCCCGTGTAGGCATCACAGATGGCTGAACTGTGTACACACATACCCACACACAGCAGACACAACTGTAGGGCTCCACCACATCCACATGCATTCTGCACAGTCATGCCCAGTAAATGCACAGGCCCTTACACACACACATGATGTCATCCATTGGTACAGCCTATGCCCCTGGCACACATATCACCCTGTGCATATGATGAAGCCTCTGCCGCAGCACCGTGATCCACACCATCGGTGCATGGTTATGCAAACATATTCTGATGCACAGGGTGGACAAGATAGTGAGAGGTGTATGTGATACCTGTGTCCGCATAGTGCGCGATGTGTATGTTGCAGTGGTTGTGTATGACAGGTGACAGGTGCGTATGTGACGTGGGTCGTGTACTGACATCATGCAGCAGACATACCATGTAGTGCAGGTGCAGCATACATTGATCTGTGTACACGGTATGCGTGGCGGTTACATGTGTAGCACCATGTTGGTTCAGTTAACCTGTATGCCAAATATGGTGTACTTGCATGTGCCTACTGGGAGCACTGTTATCAGTCCACCACGTGTAGCTGTGGGGTACCCACAGGCACATCTGGCAATATCAGCATACCACAGGTACCCGCAACCTGCATGGACCCCTAAATAGGTACATAGGCGCATAGGTACATACCAGGCTATGTGCCCTACGGCATGTGTAAGCATAGCCAGAGTGTGTGTGGCTGTCACCACCCCTTAGGATGAGGATACCACATCCATCGGTCCGCTGTCCCTCTGTCCAGCAGTGACACAGAGATGATGCCTGGCGCATACCTACGATCACACATCCACCAGACACGATTACTCTCGGACAAAGTCAGTCAGAGGCTCTGCTTCACATGGGCTGGGAATCCTTTCCATGTTGTAGGGGGTCTCTGGGCGTTGACCCTGTCCCCCCAGCACGTCCTATTTATGTCCGTGTTGAGGTTTCTGTCAGTTGCTTCTGTGCCCGTGTTTGCTTGGAGCCTAGGAGGTGGAACATGTCCATGTCACCCAGGTCGGACATGGCCGTGTATGTCAGGCACAGATCACCACAGAGCAGACGTGCTGGGAAGGTATACAGCCGGAGTCCCCTTGGTCGGGCAGCGTGTGACACATGTCTCAGCACCTTTATCCCTGTGTTGTGGAATGTTTGTGGTCCTTCCGAGTGCTGCAGGTGTCAGGTTAGGTACATCCCAGATGTGGCGTTGTACGCAATCATTGGTCTGATGTGTGAAGAGTACAGGGGTACAATGAACTCCCCTGATGTGGATGTGATTCCTTCCTGACCAGGTGGCCACAGTGGAATGTCTTCCCAACCACATTGGCAATGTGAGTGTCGACAGAGGTTACCGACAGGTGTGGTACCCATGTCCCTGAACACGTCCACCATGTTTAATGGATTACCACCTACATGGTAAGTCGGGGTGAACATGTCCTTCCCACTGGGTAGGTCTGCACCTTCCCTGGCATGTAGCATCAGGCCATGGCTCTGGCACCAGTTATCCATTTCTATGAGGCCCCAGGTGGATGTCCGTGTCTGATGGGGTGTTGAGTATGGTGGCCGGTGTGCAGTCATCTGCATACCTTGTCTGCCACAATCCCCCTATGTTTGCATGCACATTGGAAGGTTGAATGCCGAACAGGAGGGGGCCCAGGACTGAGCCCTGTGGGCCTCCACTCGAGACCAGCTTGGAGTCTGACATGGCACCAGGAACACAAACCCTGTGTGGTGTGACCTCCATCCAGTTGGCAAACCATCGTGTGACATATGTCTCCACATATGCGCTGGTGAGCCTTTCCATGATGCCCACGTGGAGTGTTGTTTGAACGCTCCCGCCAGGTCATGGTAGTCTGTGCAAACCGGCGTAACCCCTTCAATGCCCTTAGTGACCCAACCAGATAGGTTGAGCAAGTTTGGGAGGCAGGATCTGCCCTTGACTAAGTCGATGTGCCTATGTCTCGGTATTGGCTGTACACCACTGTCTGTATTTATGGGCTCCAGTATGGACCTCCCCACAGCTTTGCAGACAAGGCTTGTCAAGCTGATAGGGCAGGGATGTCTACAGTCCATAAGAGCACTACCCTGGTGTAGTGGGACCACAGTTGCCATATGCCATCCAGCGGGACCTAGCCCGTAGTAAGCCTAAGATGAAACAGCGGCCTTATGTGCGGGTCGAGGGCCTCAATGAGGTTGTGTAGCACACAGCCAGGGACACCATCTGGTCCCATTGGTGCTGTGTTCACCGCTTAACAGATATCAGATCTCTCCTGGGCATACGGGATGTTTGGGAGGCTAGACTCTGGTGGGATGGATACGTCCCCTCTTGGGGGGGGTAGATGTATGCATGGAACATGTCCGCTGGTTTGTTGACAATGTCTGTGGGTTCAGTGATCATCGTACCATTCTGGAGTAATTCCGGGCATGACTGTGTGCTCCCACCCATGTCCCTACCACAGCTAAGGAAGGCCCTATGGTTGTGTTATGTGTCCTATGCAGTACCACTCCCACAAGCGGCCTTGGATGATTGTATGTGTGATCGTATGTTAACGCCGGTATTAATCAGTGATGCCTTCCCTGGTACTGATATTGCTCTGTCATGTATTAGCTCCAACTCTTGTTGTACAGTTTGTCAATGGCTGGGGTCCACCAGACCATGTGCCTGCCTTCGGTGGACAAGGTCCTGATGTTATCAGGATCGCTTGGTGCAGACATCCCTGGGGGTGCTCATAGAAGGCATTTGTAAGGGTTTCAGCAGTGTGGCCTGTGTTTACCACTGGCATGGAGGCCTTGTAGGGTACCACACCGGTCGTATGGCGTGTGTGGTTCGCTGTGGAGAGGTCGTCACTGTGGTCTCCCATGCGGTGTTGGGTGCAGGATGCGGATCACCAGTGGAGTCACTATATGATCTGACATCACCATTGAGGGATGTACATCCTGTGTGGAGCATAAGCGTCCCCATGTGTGATGATCAGAACTGGTATCGTCCCCCATGTGGGTATGGTGCATGGTTGTTCCACAGCAGTCAGGTGTATGAACACCTGGGACCTATGGCGTAGGGTGTTGTGTCCTGGGTAATGTTCCCGGTCTATGTATGGGTGGTTGATGTCACCCAATATGACGGTGTTGTGAGAGCATTCACACTCACCAGTGTCTTCAGGAAGGCTGTGCAGGTATCCTGGGTTTGGGAGGGTGGTCTGTAGCATGCAACAAACTGTAGGGCAGTCCTAACCATGGTTAATTGCACCTGGATATTTCCCGCTGCTACGTGCATCTCTGCCAACATGGAGGTGTGTGTATCCTTCATGGAAATGGAGACTCCCCCTCCTTCTGTGTTAGGTCCGGGTTATGGTCCTGAACGCATTATATGGGGTATGACCCGATAGTGCTGGGGTGCTCTCAGCAGCCCTGATCAATGTTTCAGTCACAGCACTGACATCGATGTCCTCCATACTGAGGAGGGCATTTGAGGGTGTGCAGCTTGGCCGTAGACCACTGGCAGCGAGCAGTATTATCCTGTGTGTTCTCCAGGTTTGTAGTGTAGGGTGGTAGGTTTATCATTCCAGCCGTGCCTGCAGTGAGCACTGTGGGGGTGGCAGGTGCCTTCGCCAAACCCTTGAAGACCAGGGGCGACAGCTGCGAGCCATACCATGCGAAGGGGCGTGGCGTGCCAAGCATGTCATCCCAGGTATGAGGAATCTGGATCCCCTCAGACTGACACCGGTAACCAGGCACATTATCAAGGGTGACCACATTGAGCCAGTATAGTGGCATCATACTTGATGAGGGTGGGATACTGCCCAGGGTCAGGGACATGCCGGCCTGGGCTACACAATCTGAGTGGCCCTCTATGTCTCCTGTAATGTATCCCAGGGTGGTATGCCACCAGTCGTTGACACCAGCATGGGCAATGACCGCGTCATACCTGTACATGCTGCGGAGTGACCTGAGTGCGTGTGTTATGTGGCGTATTCCAGCGCCCGGCAGGCAGCCTACTGTGATCATTCCCTTGTTCAGTATGGTGGGTGGGACGTCGGTGTGTCTGGCAGTGGCGTCACCCATTACAGGTGTGTCTGGCAGTGTGTGTGTCGCCTTTGGGGCTCTGCCAGTTTAGCACACTGACGTTGAGAACTATGTGTTGCATGTCCCATGTCTTGTGGAGGCAGTAGCTTGTGTGTCTGCTTCAGAGGGCTCGTTAGGTTCGTGACATGTCCTACAGTGCCTCCAGGTATGTCTTAGTGTGTTCATGTGTTTGATTAGCATTTGCGATAGTCACATGTGACACTGGGTATGTGGTGTGCATGGTGTCCTTCCCCTCCCGCGTGGTCTTGCCGGTCATGGTTTGAGAGAGCACAGCCCCCTGTCTGGCTATATAGTTGCGTCTGTCACATGTATTATGTTCATTGGGGGAGGTGCGGCTTGTCCGTGTCCATGAGGCACCTGTAACAGTGGCCAGGATGCCCAGATTCACCATCTGAACAGGAGAGGTCGCTAGCAATTGACCCGTCGACATGCCAGAGGATGTGAATGCATTTGCTGTGTAACCGGGTCAGAAGGCACCTATAGGGAAGTGGGCACACAAGGGGATTCTAGGACAGTGTAGTACTCCATTTAGTATACATGTACTTTATCTATGTAGGAATACTATGGGAGCAGGTGCAGAGCTTTTGTGATATAGAGAACAGACAGTCGGGATTGCAAGAAGAGAGGTCATACACATAAACCTGCGGAGCACGGAGCCGGATACAGTGTAACGTTGCTTACATGGTACATGACGCACATGTCCACACATATACTGCACCTGGCGCCTGTGGTCGGTGCCACAGGCTACGGTGGACAGAGACATCACATACATGGCATGACACAGTACAGGTATGGTGACATTCTGCTGGTGTCGTGCGCGGTGTGCTGGCTACTGACCGCAGGTGTCACCTGTCAGCTGTGGTGCACAGTGTTCGACAGTCGGATGCTGTACCGGTATAGGAATATTCCCGCATTCGCGGGGCGTACACCTCTATGGCACACACACCATTGTGTGCAGATGGGGACACCTGTCTGTGTGGTCGGCACCCTCACAAGACAATGCACCGACACGCCATGTCACAGGGGGTGGTCTTGCACAGGTGGCCAGTAAGGCTCACAGGTATGGAAATGACAGGGCTGTACAATGCAGCACCACTACGGGATGGTCACCCTGTGTGGTCAGTGTCCAGTCACAACACGATATCTGCATACACCCTCTCAACAGGCAGCAGACATACACACATGTTGACACACTGACATGGTGGTGGCCACACATGTCTACGGAGGGATGGCGTGTTGCATGTACTACACCATCCACATCGGTGCACCCCACACTGAGGTAGGTACAGAGCTCTACCATGGTGTACAGTGATGTGTGGCACGTGGCACATAGTTCCCCCGATCTGTGGCATACATGGGCACACATTCCTGCACACATGTTGGTGCTAGGAATGCCACACCCGCTACATGGGATTTGTGCAGGCGTGCAGCGGTATGTGGTGCATCCTGCGTACTACCACTGTATCCGGCAGCTGTGCCAATATCTGCACTTGGGTGGTGGTAGGGGTTACAGTGGCAATGTGACATATGGTCGATCCCGCATGGCCGATGGGTATGCATCATGGCAGCGCTGTCATGTAAAGGCGACATAGCGGACTGTATGCACATGGCAGGGTAGGATGGTGTGTGACACACCTGTGACCAGCACCTGCACACATGCATGTGGACAGGTGTTTAAACAAATGGTGTACACACAGACTGCCATGCGTGCTGTTACTATGCCACCATATGACGGCCCCCATGATGGGTATGCATGTGGGAGGGGGTTGCAACTGTGTTACGGACACCAGACACCGCCCCTGCACCGTGCACAGTACACGTGTCACATGTATCCCCTGTTGCCATGTGTGTATGCATTGCTACGTTGTGACATGTGTGTCAACATACATGGAACATGGACTGTGGTTTGGTATCACAGCTGTCACAGGCAAACTGTACAAGGGTATGTGTCCCTGTGAACACCGCTACACCCTGTAGGGGGTGCATACCACAGACATGTGTCCGCCTTCCCTTCGTGTGTGTATTACCGCGTACGCCTGTGTCATGCATGTGGTACATCACAGGCTTCATATGTGTCCTGCAGTCCATGCACACAGCCTGGAAACCACATATGTGACATATCCGGACATTGTTTCACTGTGGTACAGCTGCAGTCATGTGTCATACCTGTGTCAGGCCCGTGGCATGTGTGGAGCATGCCTGTCTGTGTATACCGGTACGGGTGGACTACATCACACCTGTGGGATCATTGATAGTACATGTGTACTCTGCACAATGGACGTACACCGCCACATAGTCTTCTGGACATATGTCACATGCAGTTTCTGGACCGTGAGGCATACTGCTGCACCGATGACATGGTGCTGGCATAGCAGCTACAGTGTTCACTTCGGTGTGTACATGTTCAGCCTGCACCCGTGGCGCCTGTGCTGTCATCTGTGTGTGTACGTGTGACTGCATGTGTGTCCACCCTGTGCGTGTGTACGGGTTTACCTGGCCATGACTTGCGGTGTGTGCACTCCGTCTGCATGCCGGATGGCGCGTAGCACATACTACGTGTGTGAGCATGGCCGGGTCGCTGTTGTGTGGGTGGACACACACGATGGTCCACATTCTGCCTCCCATGCCGTCGCCCCAAGTGTATGCATGTCTGCACTGTGCCGATTCTAAGTGTCTGAGCATGCCCAGTAAGCAGCTGTGTAGATGGACACACAGTACAGTGCACACCGCGCCCGTCTGCATTGATACCCCGGGTGCATGCCTGTTTCCCCTTCGCAACTGCCACGTCTGTGGCATGGCCGGGTTGCTGTTGTGTGGCTGGACACACACGACGGTCCACAGTCTGCCTCCCATGCCGTCGCCCCATGTGTATGCATGTCTGCACTGTGCCGATTCTAAGTGTCTGAGCATGCCCAGTAAGCAGCTGTGTAGATGGACACACAGTACAGTGCACACCACGCCCATCTGCATTGATACCCCGGGTGCATGCCTGTTTCCCCTTCGCAACTGCCACGTCTGTGGCATGGCCGGGTTGCTGTTGTGTGGCTGGACACACATGACGGTCCACAGTCTGCCTCCCATGCCGTCGCCCCATGTGTATGCATGTCTGCACTGTGCCGATTCTAAGTGTCTGAGCATGCCCAGTAAGCAGCTGTGTAGATGGACACACAGTACAGTGCACACCGCGCCCGTCTGCATTGATACCCCGGGTGCATGCCTGTTTCCCCTTCACAACTGCCACGTCTGTGGCATGGCCGGGTTGCTGTTGTGTGGCTGGACACACACGATGGTCCACAGTCTGCCTCCCATGCCATCGCCCCATGTGTATGCATGTCTGCACTGTGCCGATTCTAAGTGTCTGAGCATGCCCAGTAAGCAGCTGTGTAGATGGACACACAGTACAGTGCACACCGCGGCCGACTGCGTTGATACCCCGTGAGCATGTCTGTCTCCCCTTCGCAACCGCTAGGTGTGAGAGGCATGGCCAGTACACCTGTCGGGGGTACACACGACAGTCGGCACCGATGTCTGCTACTAGGCGTGTAGCCATGGCCAATGACATCCTGCATAGCCATGGTGACCATCCAGGTGACTCATATGTGGCTGTCATGCCACATTGGCTGCCTACATCCTGCATGCCCTCTCATAGGGTATACTGTCATGTGGTGCATCCCGTATTCATGTCGTGATGTACTGCTCCGTAGTTAGTTGGTATTCCCGACTGCAGCACTACCGTGTTACTGTACGGCCACCTTGGGATGGTAACAGGCTGTGTGACTGCGCACTCTGTCTTCATTCCCTATCGGCCGCATTGCCTCTGCAGATGATACCACCCACCTAGGGGTATGCCTCCTGACAGTGCTGTGCTCAGTAATCCCGGTAGCGCATTCTGTAAATGCATCATGCTGTAGTGAGTTCATGTAGGTAGGTGTAGGTTCGACTCTCGGCCCTTCCCTGTGTGTGTGTGTGTGTTTCCAGCTGCCTCTGTAGATGAACATGCTTTTAGACGCTTCGCAACACATACCTTGGCTATTGCCAGCTATTCCCTTACGGGTGATGTCACCCGCCTAGAAGTATGCCTCTGACAGCACTGTGCTCAGTAATCTCGGTAGCGCGTTCTGTAAATGCTTCATGCTGTAGTGAGTTCATGTAGGTAAGCGTAGGTTCTGCTCTCAGCCCTTCCCTGTGTGTGTGTGTGTGTGTGTGTGTGTGTGTGTGTGTGTGTGTGTGTGTGTTTCCAGCTGCCTCTGCAGATGAACATGCTTTTAGACGCTTCCAACACATACCTTGGCTATTGCCAGCTATTCCCTTACGGGTGATGTCACCCACCTAGAAGTATGCCTCTGACAGCGCTGTGCTCAGTAATCTCGGTAGCGTGTTCTGTAAATGCTTCATGCTGTAGTGAGTTCATGTAGGTAGGCGTAGGTTCGACTCTCGGCCCTTCCCTGTGTGTGTGTGTGTGTGTGTGTGTGTGTGTGTGTGTGTGTGTGTGTTTCCAGCTGCCTCTGCAGATGAACATGCTTTTAGACGCTTCGCAACACATACCTTGGCTATTGCCAGCTATTCCCTTACGGGTGATGTCACCCGCCTAGAAGTATGCCTCTGACAGCGCTGTGCTCAGTAATCTCGGTAGTGCGTTCTGTAAATGCTTCATGCTGTAGTGAGTTCATGTAGGTAGGCGTAGGTTCGACTCTCGGCCCTTCCCTGTGTGTGTGTGTGTGTGTGTGTGTGTGTTTCCAGCTGCCTCTGCAGATGAACATGCTTTAGATGCTTCAACACATACCTTGGCTATTGCCAGCTATTCCCTTACGGGTGATGTCACCCACCTAGAAGTATGCCTCTGACAGCGCTGTGCTCAGTAATCTCGGTAGCGCATTCTGTAAATGCTTCATGCTGTAGTGAGTTCATGTAGGTAGGCATAGGTTCGACTCTCGGCCCTTTCGTGTGTGTGTGTGTGTGTGTGTTTCCAGCTGCCTCTGCAGATGAACATGCTTTTAGACGCTGCAACACATACCTTGGCTATTGCCAGCTATTCCCTTACGGGTGATGTCACCCACCTAGAAGTATGCCTCTGACAGCGCTGTGCTCAGTAATCTCGGTAGCGCGTTCTGTAAATGCTTCATGCTGTAGTGAGTTCATGTAGGTAGGCATAGGTTCGACTCTCGGCCCTTCCCTGTGTGTGTGTGTGTGTGTGTGTGTGTGTGTGTTTCCAGCTGCCTCTGCAGATGAACATGCTTTTAGACGCTTCGCAACACATACCTTGGCTATTGCCAGCTATTCCCTTACGGGTGATGTCACCCGCCTAGAAGTATGCCTCTGACAGCGCTGTGCTCAGTAATCTCGGTAGCACGTTCTGTAAATGCTTCATGCTGTAGTGAGTTCATGTAGGTAGGCGTAGGTTCGACTCCCGGCCCTTCCTGTGTGTGTGTGTGTGTGTGTGTTTCCAGCTGCCTCTGCAGATGAACATGCTTTAGACGCTCGCAACACATACCTTGGCTATCAGCGGCCATTCCTTTACGGATGTTGTCACCCACCTGTACATGTGCCTCTGACGGTGGTGTGTTCGGTGGTCCACATAGCGCATTCCATACCTGTGTCATACTTTTGTGCGGTTGGGTATGTGGTGGTGTGGTCAATCACCATGCCTGCCACATGTGTGTGTGTGTCCATGCTCCCAGCTGCATGGGTTCATAGGGTATGGCTTTGAGGTTTCCGCAGAACACTCATATCCTGCCGCCATCCCTGTGTTTGTGGATGGTGAGACGCAGCTCGTGTACTGCTTGTGTGCCTGCTGTGGTTGGCGACCTCCGTAGCGTGTTCTCCACGTGCACCCTGCTATGGTGTGGTGGGGTGGTGCTGTGTACGTTACACTCACGGGCTTGCCACATGTGTCCGTCTGTATCTCTGTCATTGTATATCTACGTACCTATGTTGTGCCCGTAGTGCTGCTCTTGCATGGACAGCTGTCTTTCCCATGTATCGCATATTTGCACGGCTGACACATAGAACTGTGGTACGATGCATATCCACTCATTGTCCATGCACCATCTGTATTCCAGAACACCCTAAAGACATCAGCTGGATATCGTGGCAGACAGCTATCCTTGCTGTACTGACACTGTACCCGTACACGCCATAAACCTTGTGTGTAATTGCCTAGTTATGGTGTGTGTATGTCTACCTGTGCTGTATGCATGGCTGTGTGTGTGTCCCGCTATAGCCATCTGTGCAGGTGTCGCCACTATGGGTAATCCTTGTGGACCGCTGTTTCATGTGCACGTCTGCACATACCTGCAGACCGTACTACCCCTCCTACGGCAGCGGCCTTAGATCGACTGCTGCCCTAGGCTGTAGGGCTCCATGGCGCCCACCACCACAACACATGGTGCCCCCATCTTGGTATACCTACATGACACACCTACTAGACAGGTGGCCCTACTAGTGCAGCGCCCTGGGCAGCCGCAGGATTGGCGTATGCCTACGGCCGGCTATGAGCACATCACAAGGCATACGTCTACATTCAGTGTTTTACGACAGCTAGGTTATAATACCAGAGGGGGGGACCTCATCAGGTATGCTATAGAATGCGGATTTAGATGGATTATTAGGTGGAGGGTTGGCCACACACCAGGGCTGACCGATGGAACACTGATGAGGCCTCTTTTGAGAAGCAGGTGGATTAAACCCCCGTAACAGGAATGTAGTTTAGGTACAGATGTAGAGTTAACACACATTTGTCCACTCTTTCAGTTCTGTACCACTGTATTACAGTGATATGATATGCATATCTTCTATATATATTGTTAGATCTTTGATTGATGAGTATTAGGCATAGTACAATATCATATAATACATGTGTTAATAGGATGTTTTCTGAGATGTTAATATATGTGTGTGTAGTTAACATTGCGTCTGTGCTTTCTATGCTGTGGTTACATGTTCATTGTTTGCTGAGAAAGTAACAAATGAAAGTGTAAGGGGGGATATTTAAAGCCTGGATGCTTCTATGTTATGTGTAAGTCTCACGGAGCCTACGGGTGAAAGCGCTTACATGTCTATGAAGTAACCTTTGTATACCATTTGTGACCTGTCGTGGACAATGTCTACGTTGACTGTTTCATCTACCTATGTGTGATTTGGATTGTGTGCCATAAGGTGCCAGCGGGTCTTTGATGTTGATTAGGTGTATTCCATGGTCAATTGACATTAATCCTATTAATTCACTGAAGGATGTTCTTCATAGGTGGGAACGCCATAGTTTGACCATCCTATGACTTTCCTAGCTGACGTTGTTATTGTGCCATTGGTATGTGTTCCACAGGTCACCCATTTGTTCCGCGGTATGGAAGCGAGTGATCCCCATTTTGGTGCTGGCAGATTGAGTGCTGTACGCCGGTATTCGCACAGCAGTCTGGCTTTGTATGGGGAGTGTCTACTGTAGTCCCTATCTGTATTTCCTGTGTTATGCCTCACTGCAGCTGTGTGATTCCACCAGGTTTGCAGTTATGGGTGCCATCTTGGTCCTACGCTTGTCCATCCCTGGCGATTGCCTACTGGACACTGGTATAGAGCAGTACACATTTCACACCTGCATTTAGCATTCGGTGGATGCTTTGCACAATTAGTGGGGAGTAAGGCACGTGCTACTCCCACATCCCTCCCACGGTGCGGGACAACGTATTATCTGCCAAACAACACCGAGCCCCGTTTCTGCATACCCAGGATCCCATGGCTGCAACCCTCGATGGTACCCATTACACATCCGTCATGTGTGCGGGAATGGGATGTGGACGCACCTCTATGGACTCTACAATCTGGGAATTTCTGTTCATATGTCCTGCATTTCGTGGACAGTTGTCATCAACCTTGAACACGCTGGAGGTGCATATGTCTGGCTGTACCGTAGTCACGGCTGTCAGTTCTTCTGGGTCTCTCGATCGCAGCTGGTTGACATTGTGTACGGATGAGTCTTTGGAGTCCTACTATGAACACCAATGTACATATGTATAGTGTAGACCTTGTTGGACTGTGTCCATCTGGTCAGTGGGTTTAACTGCTGCTGTATGTTCCCCAATCGCGGCTGACTGTTTGACTACACATATTATGTAGTGCTATGACAACCAGTTTATTCTGAACTGAACCCAAATGGTGTAAATCCGATGATGCAGGTTAGCAACTGGTTTAAATAAACCTCAGATGTCCCGATGTGAGATATCCGCCACTGTATTGTCAAAACTAACACCACCAAAACATGTAGATCCTACTAATTCATTGAAGGATGTTCTTTATAAGTGGGAACGCCATAGTTTAACCATCCTATGACCTTCCTAGTTGACGTTGTTGGTGTGCCATTAATATGTGTTGCACTGGTCTCCCATATGTTCCGCGGGATGGAAGCGAGGGATCCCCATTTTCTTGCTAGCAGACTGGGTGCTGTGTACGCCGGGATTCGCACGGCGGTCTGGATTTCTATGGGGAGTGTCTACTGTAGTTGCCATCTGTATTTCCTGTGTTATGCCTTACTGCAGCTGTGTAATTCCACCGGGCTTGCAGGTATGGGTGCCATCCTGGTTGTAGGCTTGTCCATCCATGGGAATTGCCTACTGGACACTGTTATGGCCTGTACACATTCCACACCTGCATTTAGCATTATCCGGTGGATGCTTTGCATTATTAGTGGGGAGTAGGTTGTGTGCTACATCCACATCCCTCCCACGGGGCGGGACAACGGATTATCTGCCAAACAACACCAAGCCCCATTTCTGCATACCCAGGATCCCATGGCTGCAACCCTCGACAGTACCCATTACACATCCTTCATGTGTGCGGGACTGGGATGTGGACGCACATCTATGGACTCGTCGATCTGGGGATTTCTGTTCATATGTCCTGCATTTCATGGACACTTGTCATCAACCTTAAACACGCTGGTGGTGCATATGTCTAACTGTGCCGTAGTCACGGCTATCGCGTCATCTGGTGGACGGTAACGGCTGGATGGAATTCTGTTAGGATAAATTTTTGGGTCCTACAATGGACACCAATGTGCATATGTAAAGTTAGATGTTGCTGGACTGTGTCCAACTGGCCAGTGGTTTTGACTGCTGCTGTATGTTCCCCAATCCCGGTTGTCTGTTTGACTACCCATACTACGTGGTGCTACGTAAACCAGGTTTTTTAGAACTGAGAACAAATGGTGTACATCCAAAGATGCAGGTTAGCAACTGCTTTAAATAAACCTCAGACGTCCCAATAGGAAATATCCGTCACTGTATTTTCAACATAACACCACCAGAACATGTTGATCCCCTATGTATTCATTGAAGCATGTTTTCTTTATAAGTGGGAATGCCATACATATCCTAGTTGACGTTGTTGGTGTGCCATTAGTATGTGTTCCACAGGTCACCCATTTGTTCCGCAGTATGGTAGCGAGTGATCCCCATTTTGTTGCTGGCAGATTGAGTGCTGTGTTCGCACGGCGGTCCAACTTTGTATGGGGAATGTCTACTGTAGTCCCTATGTGTATTTCCTGTGTTATGCCTTACTGCGGCTGTGTAATTCCACCGGGTTTGCAGTTATGGGTGCCATCTTAGTCGTACGCTTGTCCATCCATGAGAATTGCCTACTGGACACTGGTATAGGGCTGTACACATTTCACACCTGCATTTAGCATTCTCCGGTGGATGCTTTGCATTATTAGTGGGGAGTAAGGCAGGTGCTACACCCACATCCCTCCCACGGGGCGGGACGATGGATTATCTGCCAAACAACACCGAGCCCTGTTTCTACATACCCAGGATCCCATGGCTGCAACACTCGACGGTACCCATTACACATCCTTCATGTGTGCGGGACTGGGATGTGGACGCACTTCTATGGACTCGGAACTCTGGGGATTTCTGTGCATATGTCCTGCATTTCATGGACACTTGTCATCAACTGTAATAACGCTGGTGGTGCATATGTCTAGCTGTGCCGTAGTCACGGCTGTCGCTTCTTCTGGTTGAACGATAACAGCTATATGATGTTCCATAGGTATCAATTTTTGGGTCCTACAATGGACACCAATGTGCATATGTAAAGTGTAGAACTTGTTGGACTGTGTCCATCTGGCGGGTGGTTTTGACTGAACTTCCTAGTTGACGTTGTTGGTGTGCCATTAGTATGTGTTCCACAGGTCGCCCATTTGTTCCGCAGCATGGCAGCGAGTAATCCCCATTTTGGTGCTGGCAGATTGAGTGCTGCGTACACCGGTATTCGCATGGCGGTCCGACTTTGTATGGGGAGTGTCCACTGTAGTTCCCACCTGTATTTCCTGTGTTATGCCTTCCTGCAGCTGTGTAATTCCACCGGGTTTGCAGTTATGGGTGCCATCTTGGCCGTACGTTTGTCCGTCCATGGGAAATGCCTACTGGACACTGGTATAGGGCTGTACACATTTCACAGCTGCATTTAGCATTCTCCGGTGGATGTTTTGCATTATTAGTGGGGGGTAAGGCATGTGCTATACCCACATCCCTCCCATGGGGGACAACGGCTTATCTGCCAAACAACACCGAGCCCCATTTCTGCATACCCAGGATCCCATGGCTGCAACACTCGACAGTACCCATTACACATCCTTCATGTGCGGGACTGGGATGTGGACGAACGTCTATGGACTCGGCAGTCTGGGGTTTTCTGTTCATATGTCCTGCATTACATGGACACTTGTCATCAACATTAAACACGCTGGTGGTGCATATGTCTAGCTGTGCCGTGGTCACGACTGTCGCTTCTGCTGGTTGAACGATGACGGCTGGATGGTATTCCGTACGGGACAATTTTTGGGTCCTACAATGGACACCAATGTGCATATGTAAAGTGTAGAGCTTGTCGGACTGTGTCCATGTGGCCAGTGGTTTTGACTGCTGCTGTATGTTCCCCAATCGCGGATGTCTGCTTGACTACCCATAGTGTGTAGTGCTACGGAAACCAGGTTTTCCAAAACCGGAACCAAATGGTGTACATCCAATGATGCAGGTTAACAACTGCTTTAAATAATCCCCAGAGGTCCCAGTAGGGAAGTATCGCCACTTTATTGTCAGAATGACACCACCATAACAGGTAAATCACGAGCACTTTGGCCTGGTCTTACCGGCCATTTGCAAGTGTAATTAGCAGACACATATCACTAAATGAATAATAATACATATTTTAATACTAAAGTTAATCTATGTTATTTGGACAATGGCTTCTGCTATTGACATACGATGCTGTGGGTGGTGCCTGTTACCATACACATGGCTTTCTCAAAGGCCGAATTCACAATTCTAAACACTACTGTGGTCTCCTTTAAGGACCCTGAGCCAGTGGTCAACATTACTCAAGCCACTGCATCACTTACATATGCCTTCTACCGGCACCTACAGGACTGCATGGATCAGGCATTCCCTTACCCAACTGTGGGTCATTGTACCAATGCCAAGCATCCAGTGTGGTGTACCCCAGCCATACACAAGCTGTACAACGAGAGGAGGTGGCTACTACAAGGCAGAGCAGACTCCTTGTGAGGTATGACACCCTTGCTCATTATATGTGAAGAGCTACAGGCTCTCATGACATAGTCCGGGGCAGGCAGGTTCCACAGATATATCTCCAAGGAACCGACAGACAATCATACGGCCTTCATTTGCTATGCTGGACACCTGGGAGGTAACTCCCAGATATGCTCTGACTGGGTTCACAATGATGTGGAGTTTACTGAACATACACACATTGCCAACATACTGGCTGACAGGTTCGGTGAAGACATCTCCACCCCCCCCCACATGGAGAGATGTCTGTACCAGCGGATTGTGGCCCCTGAATGTTCTGTAACGCATGGGTGGGACATGCTCTCTCCAAGGTAGTGAACACAGCATCCATGGGACCAGCTGGTGTCCCGACTGTGTACTCTGCGATCTCATTGAGGAATTAGACCCACAGTTAGGACAGCTGTTTATTCTTAGCCTCACCTCGGGGCATGCCCAAGTTGTGGCGCACGGCGACTGTAGTCCCACTTCACAGGGCCAGTGCCTCCACTGACCCTGGTTATTACCGTCCCATTAGCATGAGAAGACTTATCTGCAAAGACATGGGGAAGGATCATACTGCGGCCCATAGATGACGACATAGGGGACCTGCATACTTTGCATCCAACCCAGTTTGGCTTGGTCAGGGGCGGATCATGCGTTTAAATCCTGGTTGATGTTTTAGGGACAGTCACCGAGGCCATTGATGAGGGTCATGCAGTCCATACAGCCTACCTCGACCTGGCAAAGGCCTTCAACACAATACCCCCCTCGGGTATCATTGATAAACCCATCGGCTTGGATGTGAACACGTACATCACAGGATGGGTTGCAAACTGGCTAGGTGACACAACCCACGTGGTCATAGTTGCTGGCAGCATGTCAGACTTACTGCCTGTCACAGGCGGTGTCCCACGGGGCTCTGCCCTGGGTCCACTCTTTTTCTACATCTACATTTCCACAGTACAAGCACACACAGGGGTGTTATGGCTGACATTGTTTGTAGATGACTGTGAACCGGGTGCCATAGTGGGACGGACATCTGACACAGATATCCTTCAAAGGGGCCTCCCAGATATGGATATCTGCTGTCAGGGACATGGCCTACAGCTAAATGCCAGGTAATGCATAGTCATACCCATCGGGAAGAACGAGGTCACCCCTGTCCACCATATGGGTGGCAGTCCACTGAGCACGGGGGGAATTACCAGGGATCTGGGGACCCAGGTTGTCAGTCACCATTCGTTCGACACACACGTTGCTATCGTGGTTCGGTAGAACTTCTACATTGCCCACCTGATCGTGCAGGGATTCACATCTAGATCAGGGTAGGTCATCGTCTCCTTGTACTCATTACTCATTACACCTATGATTGAGTACATTGCCCCATTCGGAAGGTATCTGACCCGACACCTACAGCAGCTGGGAAGGCCCCATAGGTTCATCGTCAGACAGATGCAGGGTGTCAGGGATTTGTGTTATGCTGCCCCACTGTAAGGACTCCTGCTCCATTCAGTCACATACCTCTTGTTCAGTGGTGACCTGTGCCTGACATACGAGGCCATGTCGACCCATATTTGATGACTATGCTTCACCTACTGGATCTACATCCCTCAGAACCACAAGGGCAGGTGGCGTGAACCTTGACACGGTCATTAATAGAATGTGTTGGAGTGACACATACATCACCCAGACACTCACTATGCTGTGGAACTACATCACAGTACATGTGAGGCAGAGAACCTTGCTAGCCTTGTTCGAGGGGATCTTGTCCATTGGATGAGGGATTGCAGATATACCCCAGGGATTACATCATTGTCACTGCTTGACAGAGGTACAGCAATATAATAGGCATTTTATCTCCAGACCGGAGGGTTGGCAAAGGAAACCTAACTATGGCCTAGGGTTATGGCTGCCCTTGGGTAGATAGCCTACTCTGTACCTATGGACCTATGAACCTATGTTCATAGTTTGTCCCATTCACACTTGTCTATCCCCTATCCTCATTCTTATGTGTATATTTCTGTGGCACGTGATTGAACTATGTATTACCTGCAGGTATGCTGTCTACAGTGCACATACGTCACGGTTGATTACAGTGTATCTGTGTACCTACCTCTGTGATACTGAGGACTACCACACATCCTTCACAGCATTACATGCATATGTCCATTCTATTATTCTTTGGCCTAAGGGGGGGTGTTAAGGCAACGGTTACACGTGTCCCTGTTTGTGCGCGCGTCATGGTGGTCTTTGACCAGCCTCTGTTGCTGTCGTGGGATGGACGGTAGTGTTGGTGTGTGTTTGGCATGTGTTTTCACTGCCGGTACATCTGTGGGAGGTGGGGTTGGCACATGTTCCTCTTTGCAGGGGGCCCCATCCTGGACATTTGTGTCATGCATCAACACTTGGCACGTGCCATATGTCCTGTGCTATTCCCACAGTCATGTATGCCTTCATGCATTACTACTGCGTGTTACTGGCTGTTTGTATGTGGTACACATGGCTATTATGGTGGATAGCTTGGCCTATTCCCATGCTATGACATACCCATCCATCCAGGCATATACATGTTATTCCGTCCTTTGCATTGGCCATGGGTGTTTGGCCGTCCGGCAACGCTACTCTCAACATGTGATGTCCCACCTTCCCCTTCTGTGCCTGTGGCACCCTGTTAGGGCGTCCTGTTTGGTAGGCAGATGTTCCGCCATATGTGTTGTGTTTGACATGTCTGCATAGCTAATCATCGGTACGGTGGCTGAACATACCGCCTTGTCCAGATGTGTACAGTTATGGGCACCGTGGCGTGTGCACGCCTATGGGGTTTCGACAGGTCCATACCACATGCGGGATGTACACATTCTGCCGACACATTCACATGCAGCCATTTGGATATCTGTACCTGAGGTGGGATGTTAACATGTGGGGTACATATTTGCCCGCATGGCACTGCCTAGGACAATACTTCCTACTACATTTCAGGTATGCCCATTGTGTGTAGGTGTGTAGCTGCGCAAGGCTGCTAGCTGGGTTGGGTGCACGGTTGTACATGGGTGCGGGTTACATGCTATGACGGGGCTGTTGTGTATTACATTTGCATGCATGAGTTCTGCTTCTGGATATTATGCTTAGACATACGCCGTCCTATGTGTATGCGACGAGCACGTTGCTGGGTGTGGTACATGTTGCTATGCACATGTTTGCCTGTGTTTAGGGTATCTTGTTTCCTTCTTGTTGTTATATTGACACGGCTACCTGGCTGTGTACTCTCACTACTGCTGGTGACCATGCCCATGTCGCTACTTCTATGTCGGTGCGGCGCGCTGACATGCTGCGGTACACCTTCACTGGGTATGCCCACTGACAGTGCATTGCGGGACGGACACGGTATTACGCATATCCTTTGTTCCTTGGACGGGTACACTTAGGACTTCGTGGGTTAATGTTTGGTTCTCCGTTTTGTGTGAACGGGTACTATGTTGCATAGTCTGCGTACGTTTCATTATCCACGGGCCCTGGCTGGTGCGGTTACTATTACTGGCGGACTGTGGAAGTCAGCACTTTAGGTTGCTCATCGCCTGCCGGCTTGGCCACGCCTCCGGACGCATCCTACTTGGGCTCGCTCACGTGCCCTCCGCACGTGTCTGTGGTTGCGGCGCGCACTCATTACTATGCATATGGCGCTGCTATGCCGACTATTCACTGCACCACTGGCGCAAGCCTTACACCGGCCTTGCGCCGAGCTTCATGAATCCCGGGGAACATTTATTTAGGTTTGGATGAAAAACAGTCATTTGAAAGGAATGAAAATAAATTGCTGAATGTAACTAGCCAGTTTGAAAGCAGAATTACCTACAAAACAGATTCCTTTCCATCAGAAACTACTAAAAATATAACATCTTTAAAGCAAGGAATTCCAGATATAATCCTCACTAAACTATGGAAATACATACACATCTTTGGCAATAATCCATGACTGTGCATGGGTATAGCAGGACCACGTTTGGTGTGGTTTGATCATTAGGACAAAGTTCAAATGATTGAAGAAAACTAACCGTGGGTATATCAGGATTAGTCCACAGTTGGTGTGGTTTGATCACAGGGGAAAAGCCCACATGACTAAATAAAGCCAACTTTGGGTAAATTTAGGGTGGGGCTGATTCGTGATATTAGCACAAGGCACTGCACACTACATTTTACACTGCAGACTACGTCTTGCATGTGTGTAATATTTCTGCAAAATCTTTATTAACATTAATATATGTTACAGCTACAGAGTCCAGGTTTCTGCTTTACTCACACTGCCTACTTTTACACATAGGTTCATACTAGGCTATCTGCCCTAGGGCATTTATAAGCCTAGCCAGAGTGTGTGTGGCTTTCACCACCCCTTAGGATGAGAATACTATACCCATTAGTTTGCTGTGCCTCTGTCCAGCAGTGACACAGAGATGATTCCCGGGGTAATTAAACTTTCTGTTCTGCTCAGCTGAAAAAGACTGATTGCTGTCTATTAAACATGTTTGTCTTACACATCAGAAATAAATTTTATTTTGCTCACTGAGCTATCATTTTGACTTTAACTATGCACTTTAAAACATGCCTCTTGCTATCCATGTACAGTTTCAGATTTGATACAGGCGTAATAACATTTATCCTTGTACTTTTGTTTAGACCCCCTCAGATGCTGCTCTACACAACTGATGAATTCATATTGTCTAAATTTTCTGTATCTTTCATATGAAATTGCTTTTGTTGAGTGACTTGCTATATCATTGGTACATTGTGAATATTTGTTTCATTTTACACTTCTTATCACTTAAGATTTCCAGTTTTAACTATAAAACTAATTTAGTCAGGGCAGCCATCTCTGACATTTTTTCAAGGTCAGTCATTTGTGAGGTAAGAAGTATTTCATCCCCTCCTTAACAACACATTCAGGGAACCAACTCTGAAGTTTCCTGAAGGTCAGTCTACCATCAGATAAAAGGTACTACATCATCTCCTACCAAGCCATACCTTACAACTGTCCAGATTTTTGCAGAATGTCCAGACTTTTGCTTCATATTTTTGCTCTATTTCTCATAAAATTTGCAAATTGCTGAGGATTGAAGTCACATAAGTAATGGCATATATTTGAGTTTCAGACTTCATATCCTTCAAAAATGCATGCCAACACAAAACTTTGTTATTCTAACATCTTTCCAAGTTTATGAGGAATATTTAAAATCTGCCCCTATTTTTGAAACTTTGCCCCCCTAGTAATTTAGGCTTTGTACAGATTTTTTGCATGAAAAGATTGAGTAAAGCTGTAACTGCTACAGAAATGAGTGTCTGGAGGGGTGCTAATTGCCTGATGTGCTGAATGGCATGAATGGAACTGAGAGAGAGACAGAGAGAAAGAGAAGAGGTCGAGAAGTTTGCTACCAACCCAGGCACATGGGTGTCAGACTCTTCTATTTATTATCCTTTTTACTTTCTAAAATATCTTTAATAAGATTATTAAAGATAATTAAAGATATTTTAGAAAGTAAAAAGGATAATAATAAAATTGGTAAAATGACTGATAGAAGAAAAACTGGTACTTACAAATGTGGGAAGTGTAACCAGTGTGAATATATTATTAATGAAGAAAAAATTTATTTAGAAAGTAGAGGGAGATGGTTAATTAGTAAGGTTTTTTTTTTTAATTGTGAATCTAGGGGTTTAGTATATCTTGCCATGTGCAAAAAATGTAACTCCTTTTATGTGGGCAAAATGGAGAGGACCCTCAAGAGGAGAATATATGAACACATTTATGATATAACTAAAGGGAAAGAAACAAATGCTTTGTATAAGCACTCTAAGATATGTGAGGGTTATAAATTTTACTTTTTTGTTTTAGAACAAATGAAAAGTGACATTAGGGGTGGCCCATGGGAGGATACAATAGGATATAAGGAACTATGGTGGCAAGTAACTTTGGAGGCAAGTAAAATCCCAGGTTTAAATGAAGAGTTCATAAGTTAAATAAGAAGTTCAGTTGTGTTGAATAAGAAGTTCACTTGTGAATGCTCTGCCATTTCACAGTGAACTGATCGAAGGAAGGACACTGAGGAAACTCGGAGCTATAATATATAACATTAAGTATCCTGTTTTTTGTTTACTTTGTTCTTTATTTCTTTGTTATGTATAGCACTTTGTGTACTGTGTATTTTTCTAGCTAGTTTCACTGTGTGTGAGGTATTAACTGGAAATTGTCCACCTTTATTAAGCATCTGTTGGGTTGTTTGTTTCTGATAACTGGTTACAGTAAACTCTTTTTTTTCTAGAGGCTCCTTTAGCTGTTTAAAACTTTCATTTAAAGGCTCACTGCTGCTTTTCAGCTGTGAAACATTTCTGCAGTTTGTTCTAAGTAGTGGGGATATTTGTAGCATTTCTATATTCAGGCTTGTATTTAGGCCTAGTGTTTGTGGAGGCTGTGTGTCTGAGCACATATTCAGAGACATTGGTTTGGCCAAAGCCATCAGGCATTTCTGTGAGAGAATTGTTTGAGGTCATTGGCTGACTGAGGTCACCTGGACTGCAGCTTAGACTAAGCACCTCATTGGTTCTTTTGAGATTTCTTTCTTAAAAGCTGTCTCAGGTTTCAACTTTCTGTTACCTAAGAAGTTCAGTTGTGAATGCTCTGCCATTTCTCAGTGAACTGATTGAAGGAAGGGCACTGAGGAAACTCGGAGCTATAATATATAACATTAAGTATCCTGTTTTTTGTTTATTTTGTTCTTTATTTCTTTGTTATTTATAGCACTTTGTGTACTGTGTATTTTTCTAGCTAGTTTAACTGTGTGTGAGGTATTAACTGGAAATTGTCCACCTTTATTAAGCATCTGTTGGGTTGTTTGTTTCTGATAACTGGTTACAGTAAACTCTTTTTTCCAGAGGCTCCTTTAGCTGTTTAAAACTTTCATTTAAAGGCTCACTGCTGCTTTTCAGCTGTGAAACATTTCTGCAGTTTGTTTACCACCCTCCCTCCCTGCTGGTATAGTGTTTTTATAGTTGGTGGCTTTGCAGTTGCCTGCCCCTAGTGTAAATTTGATCTGGGACCCTCCTCCCAGTCTAGAGTCATTACCTCATTCTACCCAGTACAGGGAGAACATTTGAAAAGGCCAATCAGCTTAGTTTCGGCTACTCCTTTCTCTCTTTCCACTAAAAAAAAAAAAAAAAAAAATGTATCTGCTTTTACTGTATTTATGTTTTTTCCTACTTTATTTTGCTTTTGCGTCATCTTAAAAGTACTCGATTGTATTTATTACTGCTTGGTGTAACTTATTCTAAGCCTTTTAGTTTAAGCACTTTGGCTTTAGACCAGTTGTTTTACATTAGGAAGCTCTGTGGGCTGCACTGTGGTGGCAGGACAGGTAGCTTACATCCTTCTAAGTTGGGAACTGCTGATTGAGGGCTCAGTGTCTGTTATTCTAAAAGTGTATTAGTTATGGTTTAAGCACCAGGGCTTCAGGCCAGTTATTTTACATTAAGAAGGTTCATGGTCTGCACTCTTGTGGGAGAAGAGGCTGGACTCTACCCTTCTGAGCTGGAAATTTCTGGTTAAAGGCTTATAGTGCCTGCATATTTGAACTATTTCTTACTGTAATTGGTACACCTTGTTTGCTGTAGCATAGACTAGATCCAGGCCTGCCTAATCTAGTTTTGTTTGTATGCTTGTTATTTCCCTGAAAAGCTAATTCCACCTAAAACGCAGCTTTTCAGCGCTTCTGTGGATCCCTAGTGATATCTGCATTGCTTACTGTACTTATTTCCTTGTTTCACTTGAAAGAAAGTTACTGTTTGTCATTTTTGCATTTAAGTTACCTGGCACTTGCTGACTAAAGCAATTATATAAGTCAGCACTAAAAAATTAAAAGCACTACACCCTCACAAACTCCCCCTGGAGTACCTTGCTCCCCATTGGCCATTTTTTTCAATTATAAAGAAATTCCCAATACTATTCTAGCATGTCCAAAGGTCAGTTGTCAATCTCCTCTCCAGTCCAGCTGGTGAATCTGGGAATCTTGAGGCAATGTTACAACTGCCTCATGTACACAGACAACCCTCTCCTCCTCCCAACAAATTCCAACATATGTGAGAGATGCAACCATATAGCCAAACTGGAGGCTAAGCTCTCTCAACTCAGTAATGGCGTAACCAGTCAGGAGGAGAAGGAAACCACACTCACTACAATTCCAGTCTCACATAAACCTACCATGACAGCAAACCAAACACATAAACACACAAAAACATACTTGGAGGCTCTAAATAAAAATCTGCCTAAGCAACAGAGACCTCCAAAGCAGACACCCAAGCAACCACTACCCCAAAACAAAACACGTGTAACACATAGCTCACAAAGCCAGTGTGCCAAACAGTCACAGCCCTTAAGGCTAAACAACACACCTGATACACTTGTAATAGGTGACTCTATCATCAGGCACACTGACGTCCCACTCACCAGGCTGAACAAGGAGAAGTTCACGGTGAGCTGCCTGTTGGGCGCTAGGATCCGCCACATAACACAAGCACTCAGGTCACTCCAAGGCAAGTACAAATATGACTCAGTCATTGTCCATGCTGGTGTGAATGACCTGAGACGTACCTCCCTGGACTACATGAAAAGAGACATAGAGGAGCTCTCTGAGCATATAGCCCAGGCTGGTATGACCCTGACCTTGAGTAGCATCTTACCCTCACCAAGAATGATGCCACAGTATGAAGACAAGATTATCAATTTCAACAATTGGCTTAAGTATTGGTGTCATTCAAAGGGGATCCAATGCCTGTTAGCCTGGGATGACATGCTAGACAAGCCACGATGCTTCGCTAGGGACGGCTTGCACCTGTCACCCCTGGGCTTTTGGATATTGGCAAAGGCTCTTGCTACCCCCATAGTGCCTTTTTTAGGCAAGGCTCAAAAGACAAACCCACCTCCATAGGTATCACAAGGGATAAGAAACTAAGAGTAATGCTACTCAACTCCAGAGGTCTAAACCTCAAGATGCACGCACTTGAAACTCTCCTTAGCATGGAGAACATCGATATCTGTGCAGTAACAGAAACCTGGTTCAAGGCTCTCGAGGGCACCCCAGCACTACCAGGTTATACCTCATACCATGCTTTTTGGCCCCAAAACTTGGACCGAACCTCAAAAGGAGGGGGAGTATCAATATTAATCAAAGATACCCACACCTCCAGGTTGGTGGCACAGCACGAAGCATCAGAGACTATCCATGTGCAACTAACAGTGGGTAAAACTGCCTTCCAGTTTATAGCCTGCTACAGACCACCCTCCCAAACCCAGGAACCCCACTCGGCCTTCCTGAGAACACTGGAAAATATGAAGGTCTCTCCAAACACCATTATATTGGGTGACTTCAACTACCCAACCATAGACTGGGAGCATTACTCTAGCTCCAACACCCTAGCCCAAAGGTTCCTAGAATTTATAAACTCAAATGCTATGGAACAACTTGTTACCACTCCCACAAGAGGGGAAAACATACTGGACCTGATCTTCACCAACATGGGGACTCTATGCTCCAGACCAGAAGTGTATCCCTCACTGGTAAGATCAGACCATAAACTAATCTTACTGGATATTCACATCCCAACCCCACCCCATGCCCAGAAAACCACAGTAAAAAACTTCTCTAAAGCAAATTTCACACTCCTCAAAACCAAGGTGGAATCCTTCAAAGCCCCCGGGCCTGTGGATAATATGGCCCAGACCGCAAAATCCTTTATAAACGCATTCTATGAACACCTTCAGGAATGCATGGATCATGCAATCCCAAATAAAACCAAGACCCAATCCTCCAAAGGCAGATGTCCTGTCTGATGGACCCCAGCCATAAACAAACTATACAATAGAAGGAGGAAGCTACTACATGATAAAGCAAAATCCCAAAAAGTGAAGGCATCTCTGATCAGTATTAGCAAAAAACTACGGGCACTCATAAAATCGTCTAAGGCCAGCTTCAAGACAAAAATTGCACAGGACACTAAGGATAATCACAAGGCTTTCTTCAGTTATGTTAGGAACCTGGGTGGGAATTCCCAGATATGCTCAGAATTAGTCCAAAATGACAAAAAATACACCGAACCCACAGACATTGCCAACATCCTAGCTGACAGGTTCAGCGCAAACTTCTCCCACCCCTCCCCACCAAAAGGGCGGCCAGCAGAGTGCTGCCCCCCTGACATCTCAGATGCTCAGGTAAGAGCTACCCTCTCCAAAGCAAGAAACACAGCATCAATGGGACCAGACGGTGTCCCGGGCTGCTTCCTACATGAACTCCAAGAAGAGCTAAACCCAAACCTAAAACTACTGTTCAATCTCAGCCTTACTACAGGATATGTACCCAAAGAGTGGCGTACAGCAACAGTGGTCCCTCTCCACAAAGGTGGTGCCTCAACGGATCCTGGAAACTATCGCCCCATAAGTCTCACTAGCTTGGTCTGCAAAGCTATGGAAAGGATCATCATGGACCTTATAAATAAAGATATTGGGGACCTGCAGACACTGGATCCTACCCAGTTCGGCTTTGTTAAGGGCAGATCCTGCCTCTTGAACCTGGTCGATTTCTTTGAAACAGTCACCAAGGCCATTGACAAGGGGAAGGTGATCCACACAGCCTACCTGGACCTCACAAAAGCCTTTGATACAATACCCCACTCGGTCATTATAGATAAGCTCACCAGCTTAAATATAAACCCCTATGTCACTAGATGGGTTGCAAACTGGCTCAAGGACAGAACCCACATGGTTAGAATAGCTGGAGCCATGTCAGACTCCAAACCAGTTACAAGTGGCATCCCACAAGGCTCAGTCCTGGGACCTCAATTGTTCGGTATATATTTCTCGAAGGTACAGGCCAACATGGAAGGACTGTGGCTGACCAAGTTCGCAGATGACTGCAAACTGGGCGCCATAATAGACTCTCCAGCCGACACAAACATCCTCCAAAAGGGCCTCATAGAAACAGACAACTGGTGCCAGAGCCATGGCCTCAAGCTAAATGCCAAAAAGTGTATAGTCATTCCCTTTGGCAAAAACAAAGTGCCCACAAATTACCACATAGGTGGTAATCCATTAAGTACAGAAGAAGTAATTAGGGACATGGGGACCCAAGTTGATAGCAATCTCTCATTTGACAACCACGTGGCCAAAGTGGTTAGAAAAACATTTTATATAGCCCACCTAATCATGAAGGGATTTACATCTAGATCACGGGAGGTCATCGTGCCTCTTTACTCATCCCTCATCAGGCCCATAATTGAGTACAATGCCCTTTTGGGATGTACCTTACCAGACACCTGCAGCAACTGGAAAGACCCCAAAAGTACCTCACCAAGAGGATCAAGGGGCTCAAACAGATGCCATATGCTGCCCGGTTAAAGAAACTCCAGCTCTACTCAGTGGCATACCGCCTGCTCAGAGGCGATCTGTGCCTGACGTATAAAGCCATGTCCAACCCGTAATTAATGGACATGCTGCACCTCAGAAAATCCAAATCCCATCAAGCTACGTGCTCGAGGGACTTGAACCTCAGCACTGAAATAAATAGGACATGCTGGAGGGACAGATTCATAACCCAGAGGCTCCCTTCACTCTGGAATAAAATCCCAGTCCAGGTTAGGCAGAGTCCCTCATTGACTCTCTTAAAGAGGAATCTTGATGAGTGGATGGGAGATCATAGGTTTACCCCGGGTATCACTTCTGTGTTACTATTAGACAGAGGCACAGTATACTAACCTTGAAAAAGGGCATAGCAAAATTAATTTAATATGGGTGGCGAAAGCCATACACACTCTGGCTAGGCTTATAAATGCCCTAGGGCAGATAGCCTAGTATGAACCTATGAACCTATGTATCTATACTTCCACTTCTGAAATTAAGAGCAGCTAAATTATGAAAATTTTAACCAGATGATTTAATATTTAAAAGCAACAGAAGGTGGCACTGCTGGATTAGGAATTTGGTTTTTAAATAGATGAATGTAAAAAGTTTTTTAATCAACATAATTTACGTACTTCTTACTAATTTATTTTATTATTTATACTTATAATGGAATTCTTTTATGAGATTATGATAGTGGGATAATATATAATAGCATTTTAAACATGTTTGTTTTAATTAATATGATAAAGTCCAAGTGGAAATGAAGTAATGCTGATTAATAATTATTAGCCCAAATGAAACTTGATTTGTTTATTTAAAATGTAATGAATGTTTTTTTATTGGTTTGTGGTTTTAATGGATTCTATAAAGGTGATTACTTATTGTGAATTTAAACATCTGATGAAGTCCAGTGGTTAGGACAAAAACGCGAGTGGATTTAAGGCGTTTATGATTTTGCATTTTGTGGTTGTTTAACAATAAAGTCTTTTGGCCAGACGACTCGTTTCCTTCTCCAAGCTGTTTTGCTCTCCTTGTGCTTTATTTGGTGTTTGGTGGAGAGCTTCTTCACATCTTTTTGGTCTTTACATACATTAGTTACAGGTACAATTGTGGAAAAGAAAAGAAAAAGCCTTTACTATTTCATTTCATGCAAGAGAAACAGGCATAAGATCGTGGATACATAGTACAATTTTATTTACAATATTTACATTTGTGATAGGCTAGCTTGAAGACAGAGGTAGTCAGGTGTTAAAAGGGTAGAAGTGATTATTAGGTAAGGGGGGGAGAGTGCAGTTGCATTTCCTGTTAGAGTAAATATAGGAATGTTGCTGAGTTTTAAAGGCTTTTTGTAAGGAACCTTCATGGATGTTCCAGCTGCTGCATGTGTCTTGTCAGGTACATAAGAAAGGAGACATTATACTCTATGATGGGCCTGATAAAGGACAAGTACAGTGGTAGGATGACCTCCTGGGGCCTAAATGCCATGTCCTTGTTTATAAGTTGAGCAACATAGAAGGATTTTCTAACTACCTTGGGCACATGTTGGTCAAAGGCTGGGTTACTATCTAATGAGTTTTCAGACCCCGGACTAGCGAATCAACTTTTAAGGATGTTTTATTGATGACATAGTTACTGGGGTGGCAGACCTCCCAAAAGGTACTATAATGCATTTCTTGGTATTGGGTTTTAAGCCATGGCTATAGCATCAAATGTTTATCTGTATTAGACCTTCATGAAGGGTGTTCTCACCTTGGGGGGATTTAATGACTGCTCCCAGTTTGCAAAAATCTGCAAACATGGGGAGCCGGAGGCCTTTGACATTGGCTTTAACATCAGAGAAGTAGATGGCTAAGATGATAGTCTCAGTGACCGCACAGATATCTATAATCTGAAGTGTGAGGGGGACTTGGAGTAACACTTCCTCTATGCTTTTCAACACTTTCTGGCTCCAACGTTTCTTAGGTAGTCCAATCAGTCTTCCATCACTGGGTTTTAATTATTAGAAGGTGGGTCTGATATTATGTCACGTTATATTTTCCTAGTCTGCTCAGTTCATTGAAACTATGAGTGTGTATTTTAATAATGCATTACAGTGCCTCCCCTAACATGATTACAAGAGCATAAGTCCTTAACACCACCATATTTCTTTTATTCTTCCTTTACACTAGTCAAATATTTTTTACTGGCAAATATTTCCTCTGTTTTTCCCACTAACCAAATATTTGTACCTTTAAGGCTTTCTGACAGAATACTTTGATCTTGGGTGGATCGATATACTTTAATGCATGTGTCTGATGGTTGGTCCCTCCCCCTTCTCTAACTAACACAGCAGTATATCTGTAAGTGTGGTTCAATTGCTGGCTCCCCTCTTCACACTTCAGGGATGGTCTGTTTAACTACTTTCTTGCTATCTTTTAAACAATTCTTTCCTTATTATTATGTCATTACTAGTATGTCATGTTTTAAATCAGGAATGAGAGTAACGGTACCTTCCCAAACATAGCTTGTGTTGCGATCAGACCATTAGGATACTGTTTCTTATTATGAATGCATGATACTTCAATTACATTATTAAGGTTTCCATTTCTCCTCTAGATGATCCCTTTAGAAGGGTTACCATACTGCTTGAAATTAGTATTTCTTTCACCTCCCTGCTATCAATTAAGACATTGTACTTAATTTCTCAGTATAACATTAACAGAATGCAGACTGAGCCATTTTAGCAGGTAATTTATTACTTTCCATAGGTATAGCTTAGATAGTAGCAAACTTTTCAGAGGTTATAGTTTTCACAGTTGCTGCAGTGCTGCTATCTTAGGGCAAAATTCAGCTATGGGGCCATTTTTTCCTCATTCAAAACTGAGTGTGATTAAAGCAATTACTTTTTTGTTACAGACATCTCACACAGGTTTTATTACATCTAGACTGTTCAGTGTAATAAATAGTTTCATTGTTAAGTAGCTAACTCTAACTTTGTTAGAGTAGCAAAATATTCAGAATCTTTGGGGTCAGGTGGGCACACCCATTTTTCTAAACAGTATGTAAAGTAATAACATGTTAAAATTTATGTCAGGTAATTGTGGCCTTACCATGTTGTGTTGAGAAAATGCCCATCTATATAACTTCTAGCCTTGTGTCTCTGAGATAATGAGATAATGAGAGGTGATCTCTGCCTAACATACAAAGCTATGTCAAACCCAGAGCTGTTGGACATGCTCCACTTAAAGAAATCCTAATCCCTCCGAGCTACATGCTCTAGGGACCTAAATTTTATCATCACACTTAACAGAACATGACAGAGGGATAGATTCCTGTCCCAGAGACTTCCCATACTCTGGAATAAACTATCTATCTATATCAAACAAAGCTCCTCATTAGCTCTCTTCAAGAAAAATCTTGATGATTGGATGGGAAATAGGAAATTCACCCCAGGGATCACCTCTGTGGCTATGCTCGACAGTGGCACAGGAAAATAATTTTCTTTTGTGGCAAAAGCCAAGGTACCTTTTTGGTTGGGCTTGTATAGGCCCCAGGGTCAATAACCTAGTACCTACCTATGAACCTATAATGTCATCTCCAGTAAATAAACACTTTTTTTACTTTATTATAGACCTGATAATCAGTCCCTTTCTTGTCAATGTAATTTAATTATGCAATGATAATATTCAAAAATGAGCATACTAATTGGACAGACCAACCAGAATGCCCATTGTAAACTGAGTATATACGAATAGAAAAAAAATCTGGTCACTAAAGTACCATTGGGCAGCCAGACTTTCTTCTATTTGTATGTGATATGGAGGCATACCCATGAACTATCGAGATTTTCAGATAATGTACACATTTTTACTTCATATTTTTGGTCTGTTCCTGATAAAATTTGTGGTTTTCTGACTGATCACTGAGGAGTGAAGTCACTAAATAATGACATGCATTTGAGTTTCAAACTTCATATCCTTCAGACAATGCATACTGACACAAATCTTGTTATTCTAGCAGCTTTCTAAATTTGTAAGAGTGGCATTTACAATTGTCCATAATTTGGGGCCTTTTGTCTTCCATTTTTTTAAAGTTTTGTCCATATTTCCTGAGCTAGGAGGTTGAAAGGTATGTAGAGAGGGTAGAGCAAATACAAGGAAAATTGGGTACTTTCCACAAAACTAAAGAAACATACCTGATTTTGCCCTCTCTCTCTCTCTCTCTCACTTGTACCTCTAAACTGTCAGGATTTTATAGTTAAAAAATGCAATGGAGATCTTCCTTTCTTCTTTGCTTGTTTTCAACAGCACCGATATACTGTGCAAGTATGGGTACATTTGTCCCATATGCATGCACAGTTCAACAAACGTGAAAAACGAGTAAATAATATGGAGGAACACTAAAACACCATTATACAAAGACACTATTTAAAGTAATTTCTTTCTTAAATGATGTCATTCTTTAATAGCAATAACCAACTCTTGGGTGTGGGTGTATGAGAATTTACCTGCGGTTGGCTTTGTTTAAATTACTCGGGCTTTGCCTTCATGATAAAACCATGACAATGGTAAATGCTCATATACCCACATCCACTCATCAGTTATTGCTTAAGTACTTGTCTCTAATCAGTGATTTTAATGTTTTTTCTACATTTTTGATAGCCATTGATGTTGCTACCATGACTTTGGCCACAGCTGCCATCATCTGGATTTACTGCTCTACTATTGTCCTCTCAGCAAACATCTCACACTTATGTGCAGTCTCCAAAAAAAAAAAAAAAAAAAAACCAATGCACCATAAACCCCCTTTTCTCTCTGTCTCTGTCTTGTCTCTCTGTCTCATTCATGTTAGTAGTGGCAAGTATTATTCTTAGGTTCAGAGGTAAGTTCTAGGCAATAAGTCTAGAAACCAGTACATGTGCAGAAAATAAGCCATATTTTAAAGGTTCCTCCAGCCTCACGGAGGGCAAGACAAGACAGACTAGGAAGCAATTTAAGATGACCATCCAGTTGTGTAGATTTATCTTGAATGTAGCAAAGGTACTACTCTGCCTTGCATGTAGAGGAAGTTCACTGACTCACTTTCTCCAACATGAGTTACATCTATCATGACAAATATATTCTAATTATCTGTTAATAAAGGTTTAGTTCTTTCAAATGGGTATTTGAGTAAACATTCTACGAAGGAATAGGAATTCATGGAGGGTCTCACCTTTCTTGCTCAAAAGGCTAGACACATATTCTTGAGAGAGACCCCAGGATTCAATAAACTCCATGCAGGAATAGTGCTATTCCTGTACTGAGTGAACCATGTCTGTTTCTGCATAGCCTTAGCAGCACGCCTTGCATATTCATGAAGGCATGCTACTGCTAAGGCTAAGCAGGCATGAACACTGCTGAGTGAAGGGGGCATGTTTAAGTAGTGCCCGTACATCTAACAGATCCCCTGCACTCTCAAAGTGCCATACAGCACTTTTTAAATGCTTTTCAGTATACGCGGACACTGAAAGCTAATATAAATAGCAAAACAGTGTATGCAGACACAGAAACAGATAGGAGATTATGAAATAAATGTAGAGGGTGTGTGACAGGTACTGTCACACACCCCTTGCATTGTGAAATTGCCATACAGCCACACCTCTCAACTGTACAGATGTCTGCCTCATATTTTTGGTGTGTTCCCCCCAAATATCTGTCCCTACCTGGCAAATAGCAGAGGATTGGAACCATTAAATAATGACAAACATTCAAGTTGAAGACTCCACATCCTTTGGAAAAGTCATGCTAATGCAAAACCTATTATCAACTTTCTAGGTTTGTAAGATCAATATTTAAAATCTGTTGCTATTTGTCCCCTTACATTTGCTCTTACTGTGACTTACAAGGAGTATTGATACATGTAAATGAAGTGATGTTATTCATTTCCTTTTTTTTCCATTCTAAGCTATGTTTAAGCATAGCTGAGTGGGTTTGCACTTTACGGCCCTCTGCTCAACATTGCTTAAACATCCCATAGGAGCCAAATAAAAATGTACAGCTAAAATCCTAATGAAGAGATAGCATAGTGGTTAGGGTCCCAGCTTTATGAGTACCGAAACAGGCATTTTATTTTTACATGGGAAAACATTGTTAAAATTAATTTTGCTATGTTAAATTATGTAGTAAGTGATATTTGTTACCTAGGGTAGTGTAGCTGGTCCATAATGGAAGTCTGAGGGCATATAACATGTGAAATCACTCAGGTATAGACAAGTGTCCCATACAGTATAGTCACATCCCAAGGTAATGTAATGAAAGCATATAGGGGGACTTTATGTAAAGTAAATCATACACACTTAATAATATGTCAGTAATGATTAAATAATTTACAATCTGATATTTTTTAAAAAGGAAACTGAGCAATGCTTAGCAGTGCTGAGATGTGCTAAGCTGGTGTAAGCATTACTTACACTGAAATTCTAAGCAGGAGTCAGCTCAGGTAACCAGATTTGCGCACTGCTAAGTACCGCACTTACCCCTTTAAGCAGTGCTCAAGACAGCTTAGCAGGTTTCCACACCACTAAGCTGGGCTCAGCAGTTTCAAAATGGTCCAATGATGGCAAAGGGTGGGAATACGGCCTTATTTAAATCACACAGGTGGGAATACAGCCAGAACTTGTTGTAGTTGATCTGTGCAGGTACTATGTTGGGCATTGGTGAAGGAGCATGCCTTCGGGTGCAGTGCTGGGGCATTCAGGAGTCCATGATCATGGCTAGACACCTTGTAGAAAACCAGGAAAAGAGACTGCTGCAGGGCCAGTACCAGGGCTCACAATACAAAGCAAAGGCCAGGGACCATCTTACACATGATCTCACCAGTGCTACTGGCATCCCCCAAACTGGTGAGCAGGTACAGCATCATTATGACAACCTAAAGCAGAGGAAGGGGGTGCTCTTGGCCCATTGGATCCAAGTGTGTAAGTATCAGTATCAAGTAGTTTGTACCAAATTCTAGCCTGAGAATGTGATAGACAGGTATGCATAATATTTATTTTTCTCTCCTACAGCTGTAGCAGAGAGGGCCAGAAACATCGAAGCCTATACAGAGTATTAAGGCTGTGCTGACAAGCTGGTGAGTTTAAAGCTGACTTGCAGCATATAGTGCAAATAACTAAGAAGGAGTACATTGTTTACTGCCAGTAGGTATACTGTTGCTGTGTTAACTGAATAAATATTACTGTTACTGTGTTAATTGAATAAATAAAGTTTGTCCGACTAATATTGATCTACAGGATATGTAGTACTAAAGCACCATATCATATCACTGTAATAAAGATCTATACTACAAACTGTTGTGTTTACTCTAGTATGTTGTTGTAGAAATAGAATGTATACAGGTTCTCCGCAGCAAATATGGTTTTGACAGCATGCATTAACTAAGGGTGTTCTGAGAACCAGCTGTTAAGAAAATGGTAGATTGTAGAGCTGTAAAACAAGATATAAATGAAATATGAAATGTATACCGCACTAAGCTCTGAACCCTGAATAGTAATATGTAATGAATCACAGTGTGTCCCATGCAGCATTGCCATGCATTAACGTTTGCTTTCCAGATTGTGTTATTTCAAAGGAGTAATGCACAGTACACTGTATTTGTCATGCATGCATCTCAGGATTACAAGGTCAGACGGTCTAACCAAGACAGTATTAGGCAGAAGCCAGTCAAATAAGAAACAGCAGTTCCCCAGTAGCTCAGTGTTATGAAAAATAGCTTAGTTGTTAATTTTGCACACCCAGACACGGTTCGAATACAAGGAGTGGTAGTAAGATGCGTGCATATTTACACACAAGAAAGCAGGAATAAATTTAGAAACAGTCAGACAGTGTTAACAGATATTTTCTCCACAGGCTTTACAGGTAAAGAAATGTTGGTAGTAGCTGTATGAAGGGTATACTAATACACTGTGTACAACTGTTCCACTGTCCAACCCCATGCCTGCAAATAACAGCAGGATAGGTACATACAACATGCACTCTTCCTGATACATGTGTCTAACGTATCACACTGTCATGGCTAGTGGTCACTGCTGCCAATAACCATGGACACAGATAGGAAACCAGGTGAAGTATGCCAGTAGCACACTCACATAACAGCAGTGCAGGGTACTCATTCTGTGCCAGATATGTAACTATGACATGTACAAGTCCCCTCCAGTTATATACCCAGAGTTGTCACAGTTTGCCCTGTACCATTCCAGGTTGACAGTTTAACAGGTATGTTTGTGCTACAGAAGATATGGGCATAGGTAGATATAAAGTGAGAGCAGACCCATAGAGCATTGAGCAGTACTGTTGTGAAAAATAGAAGCCTAAACAGTTGTTAATGGACTTTTTGTCTCTCCCCCACCCCTTATCTGCATCAATAATTATCATTTATATACTATGGGTATGTTGTTCTCAAAACCGAATGTTGGTACTTGTATTCTATTATTATTCATATATTTGATCATGTTAACATACCTTGTTTAAATACCATTGCTGGTGGCCTGTTGCCATTAATGTAACTGGCATGCTGTTACAATGCATGCTGTTGTTCCATTTATGCATGTGTTCTGTTTGCTATGCAGCTGTTTCAAATCTATCATATGGGGTTAATTGGAACACCCACATATGATGTTATAACTAATTTTGAAATGTTTGTTCATGACTAACCAATATATTCTGTAAAACCTCAACACCATAGCACGTTTGGGAAAGTAGATCCCAGTGGATGCTCCTGTCCCACCTCATCTGGCCATGGCACCAGGCCCCAGCACGTCTGGGACCCAACCTAGAACTGCATCCTCTGCTGGTTCCGCACCATTTTTAGGTGGAACTGCCTCAGGGGACTGGGCCTGTCTCCCCCTGGGTGTGGGCATGGAGACGAACTCATCACCCACTGCCAGTTCTGGGGTATAGCATCATCCACATGGAGTTGGATGGATGGCTGAGCCAGATGGAAGGCTGCCTGGTGCACCTAAAGATGCAGGCTGCCCCTCCTGTACATCCCCCAGCACAGCCACATTCGGGGCCGTGAAGGTGCAGTGGTGACTGCCCATTGGTAGGGACCTCAGTCCCACTGTATCCATTTGGGGGTTTATGGGCTTTAGATTCCCAACCACCCTCCCCGTCAAAGGTGTTTACCCCCTCATGTGTCATATACAGCCCCTGTCTGCTGTCCTGTTTGTCTTGTCTGTCTGTGAATGCAACTTATTCTACCCAATCTACCTCTCCAAATATACCTACAGCCCTTCTCCAACATCCCACTCTCACCTTAACAAAAAGGGCATCTGTCCTACAAAAAAATCATTGTGCCATACATAGCTCGACATTTCACCCCATGTCCAGTGATGTAAATCAATCTACACTCAAATTGCTCTACAAATGTATATTGCCAACACCCCTCACTGTGGGGTGTGAGGCTGTAAATTCCAAATTCTACACATTATTCACAGCTGTTGCTGCAGAAGAAATATAGAGCTATGGTCTTTTCTTATACCCATCCTGCACATCCCTAGCTGGTTTTCCTAATGTTTCCCCCCAGCTTGCCCCTATTTCATCACTTTCCTACCACCCTTTTTTTCTTTTCTTTAATTAAAATTAGCACAGGTGTAAGTGGGAGTAAGCGCTGCTAAATGAAGCTAAGAGGACTTAACCATCTGTTAGTATCACTTAGTCTCCCACAAAACCATGCAAACCTGCTTACAGCTTCTTAAAAGTCCTTTAATCAGTCTGTCTCCATCAGCACTTGTTCTGCCCAGCAACAAAATAATCAGCGCTGCCAAGCCTCAAACCCAGGAAACTGTGTATTACAATCACACCGATGTACCACTATACCATCTGAGCTGTGGGGATTTGCAATGCTTTTACAAACATATCCTGCATTATGGTCATTTAACATTAATGAAAAAAGTCATCACTACCAAGTCTTGAACCCAGGACCCTGTGCACTACAATCACAGAAATGTACCTCTACACCATTTGAACTGCAGGAATATGTAATGCTTTTACAAACATATAATGCACTATAGCCATTTAACATAAGGGAAAAATACATATCTGTAGTACTCTTATATACATATATATGTATATGTATATAGATGTATATATATATATATATATATATATATATATATATATATATATATATATACTCAATCCCTTACTGCACGACATCTGCAAAAAGCCTGACAAAGTGGGGGGATAAAGGGCAAAAAATAATGACATATTTGAAATATGGCTGTTATAAGCATAGAAGTCTGCTAGAGTAACATGGTTTGTTTAAACATATATTTTCTGATAGATGTCAGGTCTGAAACAGAAATGATTCTCATCATGTACTGATGTCAATGCTCACATCATCCCAGTGATTTGTCAGAAACCCACAACTGGTATGAGGAACTGACCAAACATATGAGCCACACATCTGGACAGTGTATAGGCAGTCTATAGATATCTGGACAGTGGAGATGTATGACTGCAGTCATGTAACAGAAGGGGAAAAACACTGAGAGCTGCCAACCATTTCACCCAGCACCTTCTGAACTACATTCAGACCAGCACAACACTACCCCAAATCAGCTCTGGGGAACTACTCATGCATTTGGAAATATATCATGCACTACAGGGATGTAACTGCAGGTAAAAGCAGACATAGGTGACAAATTGACCACCCACAACCATTTGTACCACAGTTATAGCAACATACCAGCACCCCAACTGAACCCTAGAGTATAACAACTATTTGAGCAAACATATCCTGATTGCCAGTCACACACTACACTGACATATACTGCCCCAGGTTACAGTCTACTGGAAATCCTGAGGTGTTACAGGACATTTCTGAGTCTGCCCCTACAAACATATACACCTGATAGACCACCAGCAACTGTAGCAGCATGCACAGTCAGATAAAAAAAGATCTATGATACTCATATTTGCCACTCTCCCTACTCAGCCCAACAAACATTTACACACTACACTGCTACACAATCCTGACAGTCTGTTAACAATGGCCAGACACACATAACTCTCAACTGTACAGATTTTCACAAAATGTCCAGCATGTGGGACCATGTTTATGGCCATTGCAGCACACCACTTTCGGGAGTCTGCTATGTCACTGGGATGATATCAGGAGGGAAGTCACTAAATCATGATATACCATACCTCTGAACCTCTTACTGCAAGACATCTGGACAAAGCCTGACATACTTGAAGGCCAGGGGGCCAAAAAGAATGACATATCTCACATAATGGTGTTACAAACTGAGAAAGTTGATGGTATTACAGGGTTTGCTGTAGCATATCTTTCCTGAGGGATTTGAAGTCAGAAACACAAATGGATGTTAGCATTTACTGATTGCAATCCCCAGAATATCCTACTGATTTGCCAAGGACAAAAACTGTCTGCAGAACAGACAAAACATAAGAGGCAAACCTCTGGCCATTCTGCAGATAGCCCTACAGTTGAGAGTTATGTCATCTACATAACACTGCCAGACTTGAAATCATGCAGGAAAATGCATGCCCAGACAAACCCTGCTAAACTAGCATTATTCCAACTGTATAACAGCAATACTTACATTCTGTCCCTAAGTCTGGAAGCTCCTCCCTCATTTTGTTGGGCTGTCTCCACATGTTTTGTTGTAAGAGGTATTTCCACTTACCCTATGTGATGCTGTAGCTCACACACCTCCATGATGTTCTCCTCACAGGCAAGGAAAAGGGGCAACGCCCACATGAAGTACTCAATTATAGGAGTGTGTTGCCATGTCATTGGTTATTGGAATAACAACACAGCTGTTCAGCATGCAATTAGCAAGTGGGGGCACCAATTGATGCATAGGCCATCACCTGCTCATGAACATTGCCTACAAAAGGCAAGCTGCTGCCTATGCAAAGCAGTTTTATTCCTCTACATGGTGAGACAGAGAGAGAGAGAGATAGAGTAAAAAATTTCAAGAATATTTTGGAAAAAAAACAAGTATGTCAAACAAGTAAGCATGTAATGGAATGCAGAAGGGGTATGCAATAATGGGAAACAGGAAGTTAAACAAATATGTCTCAGGAAGACTTGCTGTTCTGATAGATTGCTGATCAGCACCTATGGCCATCACATCTGGCTCTGTCTGCAGTGAGATAGATCACAGCTCTGGCACCTGAGTCACCCCAGGAAAGGTCAGCTCACGTATAGCTACTACTGGAGTGTCTGTTGAACAATACTGATTGTAACACTGCAAGGCCGGCTACTGGGATGTTGTAAATATCTATATGTCATTTGTGAATATCACTACGACACACATGCTTGTCTTACAAATCTAAGAGACCTATATAGGGTATGTGCATAGTGAACTATTGTCGAAGAGGTGTGTCTTGAACTGCATGTGATATACTAAGCTCTTACAATTTAACTGTCCAGTGTTCTGCACACTGACCACGTGTGCCTCATATTTGTAGTCATTTACTCATAGAGTTGTGTTATGTCTGGCAAATCATTGGTAAATCTGTGAAGATTGACATCAGAACATAATAGCATACATATAAATGTCGGACATCCTCCAAGGTATTTCTGTGAATGCAAAGCCTACTGTGATATCAACTGACTTAAATGTGTTACAGCAATATTAATAAAATGTCATGAATTTTGGGCCATTGCCCCCAATTATGTGGCCATCATCCAGATGTCCTACTCTAAGGTTGAGAGGTATGACTGAGAAGCAAGAGTATAAATACAGTGTGCCATACTGACATAGAACAGAAATGTATATCAGGTATTACCTGTGCACATGTATGTATGAGTAGGTGTAGATAGAAGTCTCTCAGGTATTACCTGTGCACATGTATGTATGAGTAGATGTAGCTGGAGGCCTCTAAATAACAGATATGAGTTGCAAAACATCAGGTAAATAAGCTGTATATGTTGTACATGTGTGTAATCTTAGTTTTGGTGTATCCAACAGACATAAATGTCTACAGCTGCTGGCTGTTGCATTGCCTGACACAGAAATGGGTACTAGAATAAGCATGATTATCAGATTGAAATTGGAGAAGTGTCCAACTGTGCTATGACCTCATGTCCATGCCTACTACAAACATCTATATGAGCACCTCCATAGCTGTATGGACTCAGCAATACTTGACTCGTAAAGCCCACCTCCACCAAGGTAGAGTAATTTCCTTTGGTGGACAGCAGCAATATACAAACTACATAATAGATCACTATATTGGCTGTACAGGGCCAAGGAGGAGCAGGCACCAACTTGGAAGCAAGTCCACCTTTGTCTGAACAAGCATATAAGGTCACAGGTGAATCACTGTAAGGATAACTATGAGTACAAATTGGACACATCCACCAAGGCCAATCACAAGGCTGTCTTCACATATGTCTTCAATCTCAGAGGCAAACGACCCAACCCACCCTGTACTGGTGGTCAATCATACCACATACACACACACACCATAGCTAGAGCCAACCCACTGCAGACAGGTTAAGTGAAAATGTCACCCCCCCATCAGTATAGGTGGATATGCACAGCACCTGCACCACTCCCCTCATCATCAGGGAGCAGGTCCATAATGCCTACTCCAAGGCAAAAAAAATAAGTCTCCATGGGATCTAATAACATCCCTATCTGCATCCTACATGGACTCATGCATGTGCTTTCAGCTCCATTACACACTGTAGTCAAACAAAGCCTGAGCACCAGTGACATCCCATCTGCATGGAAGATGGCCACTGACATCCCTCTTCACAAAAGTGAATGATGAATGGAGGATTATGCAATTTCCTGGCCTTCATTGGGGGGAACATGAAACATCAGGACCAGGAGTGCAATGCAAGCTCATACTGTGCTGATAGATGACAGGGGTATGATGTAGTCATAAGTGGTGGCTAGTGCTAGTCAGTGTTGAAGTGCAGGTTCTGTAAATAACATTGACCAATATATGAGGTCCTGTGATGTGTTTCCCTTTTTATGTTTTCCAGGTGGAATGCAGCACACTAGACAACCACCCTACACTGAAGCTGAAACAACAGAAATTAATGACACAATCATACAGTACCATGTGGTCATGTTTGGCCATAGCCAACACCATCTGTGGGAGCGGACCATGCTGCTGGGTGACCTCATCAACAGGGTAAATGATGTGAGCCAGCATGCATGTACTTATGAGCAGGTCAGGCATTGTGCGACTGACCTCATCTGTCATGCCTGGTGAAGGGCTGCTGATGTGGCCAGAGACCGTAAGGCCACAGGTGGGGGTCCTACTATGCAGGCCTCACTTACATCTATGGAGGAGCTCCTTGCCAACCTTGGGGCACCAACCACACACCAACAGCTAATCAACACACCCACATTGTGGAGGTGGGTGGCACCCAGACAACAGGTGAAAAACATCCGGGTAAGACCCCAGTGGACATCAATTGACTACTGTAGCAGCAATACTGCATTCATAGAGTATCTAGATACATATGTCTAAAATGCAGTTGTGGGTGGGGTTTTGCAATGCACAGAAGTGCACATCTATGGTGAAGGCCAGCAAATTATTTAGTATCGGAGCTTGTACTGCACATGTGCAGAAAAGCAGCATTCACCTTGTACCAATGCCACATGTGAGTCTGCTGACAATACCTCTCTCCCTCTCCTATATGGACAGACTCAAAAAACTCCAGCTATTTTCTGTCTCATATCGCCTACTTAGAGGCGATCTCTGCTTGACTTACAAAGCCATGTCTGACCCAGTTCTTTTAGAAATGCTACATCTAAAGAAATTGCAAACCCTCCACACCACACAATCCAAAGACCTCAACCTCATTACCACAATCAACAGAACATACTGGAGGGACAGGTTCATAACACAGAGACTGCCCATGCTATGGAATAGACTTCCCATACATGTCAAGCAGAGCACCTCACTGGCCTTCTTTAAGAGAAATCTTGATGAGTGGATAGGAAATAGAAAATTCAGCCTGGGGATCACTCCAGTGGCTCTGCTTAACAGATGCACTTGGAACTAAGGTAGGGTGGCACAATGACAGGGTAATCCTATGGGCTAGGCTTGTAAAGGTTCCGGGGCCATTAGCCTAGTACACACCTATGAACCTATGAACAACTACACAGGTCCCTGTGGTCTGGATGTGGAATAGCAGCCTGAAGCCAGTGAGTACAGAATTGACCTGTTGTGGCTCACCAATACCCCAGGCATGTTAAGGGCATGCATTTTACCATGCACACAACTGTTACTCTTAGCCATGTTGTGATATGTGCATGTTCACTTGTGCTGCATTGCATCACAGTGGCCATCACAGGGGTCTATTTGCAGGAGATGTAACATTTCTGTAGCATACCTCACAACTTGTCAGAGCAAGAAATCTGGACAAAGACTGACAAAATGGGAGGACAAAGGCCCAAAAAATAGGGACATATTTTAAATATAACTCTTATACAGTGGATCTAAAAAGGGCAGACACCCCTGTTAAAATGCCAGGTTTTTGTGATATAAAAAAATGAGACCGCAATAAATAATTTCAAAACTTTTACCACTGTTAATGTGACCTGTAACCTGTACATTTCAATCGAAAAACAAATTTATTAGGGAAAAAATATGAAAAATAGAAAACATACAATAAGATGGTTGCATAAGTGTGCACACCCTTAAAATAATACTTTGGTGAAGCACCTTTTGATTTAATTACAGCATTCATTCTTCTTGGGTACGCATGTGACATCAATTAAAGAGACTCTGATTAACCCCAAATAACGTTCAGCTGTCATAGTAGGATTTTTCTGACATTTTACTCAGTTGTCTGCTACAGCAAAAGCCATGGTTTGCAGAGAGCTTACAAAGCATCAAAGGGATCTCATTGTTGAAAGTATCAGTCAGGAGAAGTGTACAAAAACATGCCCACAGCATTGGATATACCATAGAACACAGTGACAACAGTCATCAAAAAATGGAGAAAATATGGGACAATAGTGACATTGCAAAGAACTGCACGCCCCCCAAACTTGATGAAAAGACAAGACAAAAACTGGTCAGGGAGGCTGCCAGGAGACCTACAGCAACCAAGCAAGAAAGCAGACCACTGTAGCTCCAGAACCAGCTTTATTAGGTTAAGTGTTTTCGTCTGTATAAATGACAAGACTTCATCAGAAGAATTACCAGAGAAACACACTTCCCTTTTATACACTCATTAAAAACCAACTGAATCAATTGAATCATAAGTAATTAGTATTTAAAGAACCAGGTTCTTAAAACTTGTGTTAAAACAACACAAAACATATACCATACATAAACCTATACTCCTAAAATAATCACAAAAAAGAACCATATTTTTTCATCTTTAAAATACTTAAAATACTAGAACATTCATTTAACCCTGGATATTCTGTGGCATTAAGCCACAGTTGCCACTGGAGCTACAGTGGTCTGCTTTCTTGATTCTTCATATTGTGGTTGAGGTTTCTACAAGGTTACTAGACCTACAGCAACACTGAAGGAGTTGCAGGAATTTCTGGCAAGTACTGATTGTGTACTACATGTGACAACAATCTCCCAAATTCTCCATATGTCTGGGCTATGGGGTAGGGTTGGAAGATGGAAGCCTCTACTCACACAGAAAGACATCCAGGCCTAGCTAAAATTTGCAAAACAATACATCAAGTCTCCAAAAGCATGAGGGGAAATGTGTTATGGTCTAATGAGACCAAGGTTGAACTTTTTGGCCACAATTTCAAAAGGTACGCTTGGAGCAAAAACAACACTTTGCATCACCAAAAGAACACCATCCCCACAGTGAAGCATGGCTGTGACAGTGTCATGCTTTGGGGTTGCTTTTTATAAGCTGGAACTAGAACTTTAGTTAAGGTGGAGGGAATTATGAATAGTTCAAAACACCAGTCACTTTTGGCAAAAAACCTTCAGGCGTCTGCTAGAAAGCTGAAAATGAAGAGGGATTTCACCTTTCAACATGACAATGACCCTAAGCATACATTCAAATCAATGAAAGAATGGCTTTACCAGAAGACAGTTAAAGTTTTGAAATGGCCCAGCCAGAGCCCAGACGTAAATCCAATAGAAAATCTGTGGGGTTACCCGAAGAGGGCTGTATACAAGAGATGCCCTCGCAATCTGACAGATATGGAGGGCTTTTACAAGGAAGAGTGGGTAAATATTGCCAAGTCAAGATGTGCCATGCTGATAGACTCCTACCCAGGAAGACTGAATGCTGTAATTAAATCAAAAGGTGCTTCAACAAATTATTAGTTTAATGGTGTGCATACTTATGCAACCAGAGTATTGTATGTATTTTATTTGGTATATTTTACCCCTAAAAATGTTGTTTTTCAATTGCTTTGTACAGGTTATAGGTCACATTAAAGGTGGAAAAAGTTTTTAAATGATTTATTGTGGTCTTATTTTATATGTCACAAAAACCTGGAATTTTAACAGGGGTGTGACTTAATTTGCTAGAATAACAGGATTTGTTTTAACATACATTTACTGCAGGTTCTGAAGTCTCAAATGTGTGTCATTAATTAGTGGTGTCAATCCACAGGTCATCCCAGTAATTAGGCAAACACAGGATTTATGAGGAGCGGACCAAAAATATGAGCCAGACATATAGATGTTCTGCAAAATCTATACAGTTGAGAGGTATGTTCTGAAGGAGTTGCCACTGTGCTATACAGGTGAACAGCAATAATATGTACATGGGTGCAGTGTGTGTAGTTGAAGGCCCATCACCTACTAGGTGTATATTAATAGTAACATTAAGTGGAAATGGCTGCACTGCATGATGTTGAGGGCCTGTCCAGAGTGTGCATGTTGTGGTCTGACTTTGTGTCGTGCATGTCACCATTCGGATATTGTGAGGTCTATGTAATGCCTTTGTGCCACCTCACCTGTATATGTCTGTGTGTGTGTCCATGTGTGCATGCGTGTGTGTGTGTGTGTGTGTGTGTGTGTGTGTGTGTGTGTGTGTGTGTGTGTGTGTGTGTGTGCGTGTGTGTGCGTGTGTGTGTACCAGCAAACCTTATAATGCAGTTATTACTTTACATATGTTGCCTTTCCCTCACAGGTGAGCATGGGGGTTGTGGTCCCTCCCGCTTAGAACCTGATGTCAGTGTCTCTGGGGACTCTGACAATGATGGTGCTCATAGTGAAGCACAGGTGGGGTTGTCAGGGGCAGAATCTGTGCCATCGGTTGGCATCCTACTGTCAACCACAATGTCCCTGCACACAGTCACAATACCCACACATACCCCATCCCCAGGCTCCACAGATAATGGATAATTGGTGGGTGGTGGCATGGAACAGGCTAGTGTGGTGACTATGGCAAGTGTGAGTGTAGACACTAGCCATAGCCTAAGACAGGTGAGGTCCCACACAGGCCAATGGACAAGGGTGCTCAAAAGAGGACTGCTGCCCATCAATCTCAATCCCCTGTCACAAGTGCCACAGCAGGTGTCATCAGACGCATATTTCAGACCATCATGGAGGCACAGGCATGTACTGAATGCAACACTAGACAGATACTCAGAGTCTTGGATGCAACTCTTCCTGTCATCCGTGATGACCTACAGTACATGTCCTTGCTGAGGCCACACATCACAATAGTGAGGTCATAGATAGACGGTGGGGTGAAACTTTGGTAATCCTTGACCATGGAATGTCTGTGCTGGAGTATGTGGTTGGAGATGGGTGTCAGCCATGTGGACATAGGTCAGCACCGAGATCAGCTGAGGGTCTACAGGGCCATTCACATTCACATTCCCATAGTGGCAGTACCATTAGCACTACCAAAGGGGGGTTCTGTCCACCCCACAATGGAGCTGGCCATGGGCACGTGGTCCTGGCTGGTCCCATCAGGGACATGGATCCAGCAAATGGCAGACACCATCGGGGAGTAGTACTGCATCTGGCCTTGAGCCTGGTAGTGCCAGTGAGATCCCTAGCAGGACCAGTTCCCGTATCCATGGCCAGAGATGATTAACTGTACACCCTGCTATGTATGGTCCACAGGTGTCCAACATACTCATGTTTAGGGCAGCCACATGGCATGACTGTGTGCATACAAACACGCACACACATCTCTATCACAGGCAGGTCACCTCTAGACACATACAGCACCTCTGCACAGCCCATTTATAGATCACCCCTCCAACACACACACATGATGTCAACCATATGACCCAGCCTAGGCCTCTGTCAAATTCACACCACACCCTGTGCATATGATGATAACTGTGCCAAATCCCTGTCATCCATACCATCAATGCAGGGACATGCTAATATGGGTCTGATACACAGGGTGAATATAGTACAGTGTAGCTATGTAATGCCGTGTAAGGTGCTGTCTGCTAGCATTTGTTATGGGTACACTTCAAAGTGTATGTACCTTATTAGCCATGATGCATTATTGGTGTTATTACCACTGACTGAATGTAGTCTGACATGCTGTATTCTGTTTGCGTTCTAGGTGTTTATGGGTCTGCAGGCTGTGGCCCTGCAAACATTACCAACAGGGAGTATGGCAGAGTGGAAACACATTGACCATTTCATAGCCAAGGTACAGCTGTATATGTACATGTTTACCAGGTGTGTATGCATGCAACAGTGTGTGAGGGACACTGTTGGCAGACAGTGTGACCTTGCATGCATACCCCTTGTCACAGACAGCTAACCTTCATACATGTCACCTCAGTGTTCTGTAGTACCACAGGCTCATACATACAGAGGAGGTTACTGGAGTACTGGCACTATGTCCCTCACCAGCCTAGCCATGACCTTAACCCCAACAGATACACCTATCTTGTAGGCGCACAGTAGTCACAGGGCCTTTTCATGTCTACATATTGCACACATATAGGCAACACACAATGTGTGTGGGACATTATCAGTTGAGGAGTGTGGGACACAAGTTGTAGTAATGTGACAACAGCACATAGCATGCCCACGGCATGCTAGTATGACACCTTCTTTGTGTGACATTACCTTTGCTTACAGTATTTCTCATGACATTAAGGTGCTTCTGATGTGCAATCACTTCTCTATGCAATCAGTACAGAACTGTATGACATGTTTCTTGTCCCACAGTCTTGGGACCTCTTTTAACTGTTTCAGTTGTCATCACATATTACACCTTGCCAAAGATGGACTGAGACCTGCAGGGTGGTTCAGAAATACCTCTCAACTGTACAGTTTACACAAACTGTCCTGATGCATGCCACATATCAGTAGTCCATTTTCTCATACACCTGTGTCTGTCTGGCAAATTTTTGCCAAACCATTGTGGGCTGTAGTCATAACATAATGGCATTATGAGTTGAACACTTCATACCATTCAAACCATCTATACTAATGCACACCCTCTTATGCTATCACCGTTATATGTTTGTAGGAGCAATATTTGACAGGTGTCCCTATTATGTGTCCTTTGTCACCCCATTATATATGGCTTTGAAAACATTCCTTGCTCCAACAGCTTTGGAGGTATGGGTACAGATGGTGGCCATACCTCTGACTTGTGCATATGTGTGCAGATTGTTCTGATCTCTGACACATGATTTCTTCACATTGGTCATGAATATGTGGTTTTCTAGCCAACATCTGGTAAAATCATGACAGACTGACATTGCAGGTTAATGAAAGCTATTGGTATGTAACAACACATACCCTTTAGAAGGTACATTCAATTGCATGACCTGTTCCGCTATCCATTTCCCATGTGTGTCACAGCAATATGTGATGGGTGTGCCCAGTGTTGGCTGTTTGCCCCAGCTTTACATATGGCATTCACCTGTCTGGCTATAGACTGCTGCAAGGTGATGTGATATAGTGATAGAGTAACAGACTGTCTATCAGCATTATGTTTCAGACAGGTATGAGGTCTGCTCCTGCCATGTCTGTCACTACAGTGACTGTAACAGTTTTGCATTGTGTCTCATAAATGCCCATTATTAGGGATCACAGAAAACATTTTGGTTGCAAACATCTGAATATTCCATATACATATGTACAGATGGCTGGTATGGCCTGTACAGTTTAACATGTTGCATGAACAACAGACGCCATTAACTAGCTCTGCAAACTAATGCCATGGTGAGTGAGTCAACACCCCTTAAAATGGTATAACCGACACACACAACAGCCACAGGAATATGCTTCTCAGACACACACACACACACACACACACACACACACACACACACACACACACACACACACACACACACACACACACACACACACACACACACACACACACACACACACACACACACACACACACACACACACACACACACACACACACAGTATCACAGTTGCCAGTAATGAGTTTAGAACCCCTACCTATCTAGTTATTGGTACTACAGTGTTATGCACGTATCGCACATGACACAGAGTTTATAGAGTTGAAGAGTGTCTCAAAGTTCTTCTAAGGTGATTAACATCACCAGCCCTTGTAAATGGGCAATGTACTGGGAAGTAAAACCTCAAAATACTTTATCCTCCAAATATATACACTTCCAAATGGTATACCTTCATATGTTTGAAAGCACATCTTTGAATGTGCTTATACATGAACCATTTAAGCGAATTCTGGCATGCCAGCTTCCCTAAACATTGGAAAAATATCAAATTTTGACATTTACGATCACTCCATCACTGAAGCAAGTGCTACCATGGATCAAAAAGGGGGTGAGATTTTGTAATTTGGCACTTCAGTTTTTAAGATTTTTGAATTTTGCGGTTTGCAGTTCATGGCAGCAGTATCGAAGATGTGGCCATTGAACATATGATGATATACCCCTCCAAACACACTTATACACACACACACACACACACACACACACACACACACACACACACACACACACACACACACACACACACACACACACCAGTGGTGGCTGGTGACTTCAAATCAAAGGGGGGCTGCAGGAGACAGCTGAATGGGTGGGGTCAAGGGGAAGGGGTGTGGCCAACTAGAAAGGGGAGGAGCTATGTTCAAAACCACAAAAATTAACTTTAATTAAATACACTGCCCTGGGTGGCAAACCATCATTATGAGAGTCCAATCAAGACAAAAATAAGTGTAGAAGAATAAAAATATTTCAATGCATTGGCTGCATGACAGCTTACTTAATATCTAGATGGAAACAAAAGGTTGTGAGGCATGAAAAAATAAATTACTTTTTAATTACATAACTGGAATGCCAGTCAAAATCAAGTACAAGAAAAACCAGAAGCACTCAACTCAAACCACTTCTCCTTGCACTGCAGTTCTAATTATAATTTATATTCAGCTTTATTAAAGTACCAAGTAACATGCTGAAAGTAGAAATCTCTGTGATGCCCCCACTTGTAAAAATGTTTCTTATCCAAAAAAGACCTGCTGCCTGACAACTATCTACTTGTTTCATGGGAAAACATGTAAGTAAAAAATGAAAAGCAAACAAGAAACAAGCTCAAGATACATTGCTTAAAGGATTACTGTACAGGTTATGGACCACACATGATTGGCATTCTGTTTAGTTTACGGGTAAAGTCTGTAGAGATGACTGGAAGTCTCCAACAAGTGTAATGAGCTTTTTAAAATAATGGAATCCTGTCCTTTAATACCCAAGGCTTATACATTATCTAGTCAAGTATTCTCTGCATGGCAACAGCAGAAAGGCTTTCAATATTGGCAATTCTTTAACAGTATGCTTATTAAAGCTTACTTGCATCTTACGATCTCAGACAAGCTTACCTTATGGTCATTAAAGCATTGCTACTTAAACACAGAGCAACAGGCACTTTGAGTAATAAGCATAAATCAACAGTACAAAAATATGACAGAAACCAGACCTTTCTGCAAAATCAAGGATAGATGAAAAGCCACTGTAGTACTTGTGTCTACCTTGGATGGGGGGGGGACACACTGCACATTTACACTGCATAACTACTCCTTGCCTTGCTTGGACACATCCAGAGTCACTACAGGGTGGAGTGGGGTGCAACAAGTATGTCACAATTTGAAATGTCTCTGGCTGACTGTGATGGCCCTGACACATTTGTCATACCTCTCAACCTCAGAGCAAGAAATCTGGACAAAACCATACACAGAAGTGGGACAAATGCCCCAAAATAAGGACAATTTTTAAATATTGCTCTAATAAACTTAGAAAGATAATAGAATAGGTCTTGCATTAGTATGACTTTTCTGAAGGGTATAAAATCTGAAACTCAAATGTCTGTCATTATTTTCTAACTTCAGTCTTTAGTGATTTGTCACTAATTTGCCAAAAAAAACAATTTTATGAAAAATGGACCAAATGTGATGCAAAAATATAAAATAGCCAGACAATACAGCTGGGAACCTGTCAAAGAAGGGACACTTTAATATTAGTACTGCTAACTTGAGCAGCTGCCAAAATAAAAGAATCTACATGCATTTCAAGTAATCTATAACTTTGATTATTACAGTTATTTCTTAATTGTAAACCCTCCATGTTTTCTTCCAAAATTGCTATTTTGCGGAGGGATTATTAGGGGGAAGAGCAACATTTTGAGCCAAAATCGGGACAGTTGAGAGGTTGGCTATGCCTAATTCTATAAAGCAATTTATTTGCATGTACCTCTCAACCTGTTAATGCAGTAAATCTCAACAAGGCCAAATATATTGGGGGAACATATAAACAGTACTAAAAATTGCTCTTGTATAAATTGAGGCAGTTGATAGAATAACAGTTCTTACTTTAGCATGCATTTTTCTGAAGGTTATGAAGTCTGAAACTCAGTCTATCATTATTTAGTGACTTAATTTCTAAATGATTTGCCAGAAAACTACAAATTTTATGAAGAACAAACCAAAAATGAGAAGCAAAAATCTATTCATTCTTTGAAAATCTGGACAGTTGGGAGGTATAGTTCAGCTGGGCCTGTCTGAGTTTGCCGCCCTTCCCCCCTGACAAAATCATGGTTGAATGGAGCCTCTGCAGCCATTCCAATGAACCATTACTTGGCTATTTCACTCCATTTACCATAAACACTAATGTGCATACTGCTTTACTTCTATGATGAGTTGGACTTCATTTGAAAGTTTTATTTTGTATTTTACAGCACAAACACTAAGTCATCTACTAAACAAAGCAATGCAGTCTCACAATGAAAACTTAGCATTAAAACTTCTCTGCCCTTGAAACTCACATTCATTGAAACAGCATTGAAACCCACATTCAAAGAAAATACATTTTGCCAGTGGCAGATAAAGATTAATTGTGTGCTGTTTTCAAATCATAGGCCCCTTGCATATGAAACATACATGTGCTCTTTGATAGACCTTCCTCATTGTACTAAATTATATTCCTTGTACAATATATTACAGTTGTTAGAGGGTGTTTTAAATTTGTTTTGAACATTTTTCCAGTAAGCAATGAAACAAAATGCATGCATCCATAATGACAAAACTGCCCAGTTCAGAACATTTATCATAAAAGTCTACTCAGACTTCCACAGTCCACCATTATCAGTAAATATGCACAATTCTACAGTCCACCATTATCAGTAAATATGCACAATTCTACAGTCCACCATTATCAGTAAATATGCACAATTCTACAGTCCATTATCAGTAAATATGCACAATTCTACAGTCCATTATCAGTAAATATGCACTATCTCTGAAGAAGTAAAAGTCATCTAAATAATTCCACATTAAAGAAATCTGTAACTAATGAAGAGGTTGCTGCTAGCAAATACCTTTATATTTCATGGTTTCATCGAAAAATAAAGTGTCTGTTGCCCTCAGGAATAAATTGCCTATATTACATTAAAAAATGATAAGCTAGTAATATTGCAAGAGGAAATGGATGGCAAACTGATAACGGACTCATAGTTAGTATCTTCACCAAGGAGAACATTCTCAGTACAGCATCCACCCTTGTGGGAGTAGAACCCACAGCCTTCTGCATCAAAGGCAAGTACACAACCTGTTGTGCTATTAACAAGGCAAACCAACTTCACTTAAGCAACACTAAACTTCTGTTCCCCTGCAGCTCTCAGCTTCTTGTAAAATCTACTCAATACTCAACTTCGCAGCACAAGAAAACTGGAAAAAGCCAAAATGTATTGGGGGGGGGTCAAAAGCCCAAAAACCAGGGACACAAACATTGCTTGTATAATCTTGGAAAGTTGCTAGAACCATACATTTTACTGCCAAGCTCCCTGTGCAAATCAGTAAATATGCACTATCTCTGAAGAAGTAAAAGTCATCTAAATAATTCCACATTAAAGAAATCTGTAACTAATGAAGAGGTTGCTGCTAGCAAATACCTTTATATTTCATGGTTTCATCAAAAAATAAAGTGTCTGTTGCCCCTCAGGAATAAAGTGCCTATATTACATTAAAAAATGATAAGCTAGTAATATTGCAAGAGGAAATGGATGGCAAACTGATAACGGACTCATAGTTAGTATCTTCACCAAGGAGAACATTCTCAGTACGGCAGCATCCACCCCTTGTGGGAGTAGAACCCACAGCCTTTTGCATCAAAGGCAAGTACACAACCTGTTGTGATATTAACAAGGCAAACCAACTTCACTTAAGCAACACTAAACTTCTGTTCCCCTGCAGCTCTCAGCTTCTTGTAAAATCTACTCAATACTCAACTTCGCAGCACAAGAAAACTGGAAAAAGCAAAAAATGTATTGGGGGGGGGTCAAAAGCCCAAAAACCAGGTACACAAACATTGCTTGTATAATCTTGGAAAGTTGCTAGAACCATACATTTTACTGCCAAGCTCCCTGTGCAAAACAGTCAGAGCAGCATACCACTACGTCAAATCAGCTGCTTTGTAAAAGAGGAAGACTGAAACTTAAATGGCTATCATTTAGTGAATTAAGTTCTCACCATAGCTGTCAACCTCTTAGTACAAAACACCTGGACAAACCCAGTAAGGAGGGAATACAGCCCTCAAACATTCAGTGAATTCAGTTCTTGCCATAGCTGTCAACCTTAGCACAAAAAACCTGGATGAAGCCAATAATGGGGGAATACAGTCCCAAAATAGGGACACATTTCAAATATTCATCTTATAAACTTAGAAAATTGCTAGAATAAAAGGTTGTGTTATGGTTGTGTTACTATGTATTTTCTGAAGAACATGAAGTCTGAAATTCAAATGCCTGTCAATTTTACTGCTGACAGAATAAAAACAATTTTCAGCAGAGACCCAGGGAGAAATACTGCAGACACGTCTTTGTAAAATGACAGGGCACCAGAGCAAATCCACACAAATACAGGGAGGAGATGCAGACTCCAAACAGAAGGCACCCCAGCCAAGAATCAAACCAGAAAACCTATAGCTGTGAGGCAACAATACTACCACTGCACCATCAAATATGCAAGGACTTAAACATTCAGAAACCTGAAGTCTGAAATTCAAATGCCTGTCAATTTTATTTAACATTTGTTAATCAGGACAGTCTGACTTGGAACAAAAAAAAATTTCAGCAGAGGCCCAGGAAGAAATAATGCAGACATGTCTTTGTAACATGGGAGGACACAAAAGCAAACCCACACAAAAACAGGGAGAAGATAAAGACCCCACAAAGAAGGCACCCCAGCCAAGAAGCAAACCTGAGAACCTGCAGCTGTGAGGCAACAATGCTATCACTGCACCATCAAATATCAAGCATTGCAACATTTACAAACCACAGATATTATGAGGAACAGATCAGATCAAATATGAGGCAAAAATCTGCAGTTTTTTATTTTACAAATGGTGGTGGGTAGGGAATTCAGGTCTTTAACACCTGCATACAAGGTACAGGGTTCAAGCCTGAGGTATTCCCTACCACACACACACACACACACACACACACACACACACACACACACACACACACACACACACACACACACACCTGTAGTAGCAAACCACAAAACTAAATATACTGCACTGGGTGCCAAACAGTCATTATGAGAGTCCAATCAAGACAAAATGAAGTGTAGAAGAATAAAAATATTTCAATGCATTGGCTGCATGACAGCTTAATATCTAGATGGAAACAAAAAAGGTTGTGAGGCATGAAAAAATAAATTACTTTTTTTTAAATACATTAATGGAATGCCAGTCAAAATCAAGTATAAGAAAAACAAGCAGCACTCAACTCAAACCACTTCTTGCACTGCAGTTCAAATTATACATTATATTCAACTTTATTAAAGTAACAAGTAACATGCTGAAAGCAGAAATCTCTGATGCCCCCACTTGTAAAAATGTTCCTTATCCAAAAAAAAGATCTGCTGCCTGACATCTACTTGTTTCATGGGGAAAACATGATCAAAGTAAAAAATAAAAAGCAAACAAGAAATAAGCTCAAGATACATTGCTTAAAAGGATTACTGTACAGGTTATGGACCACGAGATTGGCATTTGGTTTACGGGTAAAGCCTGCAGAGATGACTGGAAGTCTCCAAGTGTAATGAGACTCTTAAAATAATGTAATTCTGTCCTTTATTACAAATACTGGCATATGCATTTCTATACCCAAGGTTTATACATTATCTAGTTAAGTATTCTCTACATGGCAACAGAAAGGCTTTCAATGTTGGCAATTCTTTAACAGTATGCTTATTAAAGCTTACTTGCATCTTGCAATCTCAGCCAAGCTCACCTGATGGTCATTAAAGTATTGCTACTTAAACACAGAGCAACAGGCACTTTGAGTAATAAGCATAAATCAACAGTACAAAAAATATGACAGAAACCAGACCATTCTGTAAAAATCAAGGACAGATGAAAAGCCACTCTAGTACTTGTGTCTACCTTGGATGGGTGGGATTCTCTGCACATTTACACTGCATAACTACTCCTTGCCTTGCTTCGACACATCCAGAGTCACTACATGGGGAAGTGGGGTGTAACAAGTATGTCACAGTTTGAAATGTCTCTGGCTGACTTGTGATGGCCCTGACACATTTGTCATACCTCTCAACCTCAGAGCAAGAAATCTGGACAAAGCCATACAAAGAAATTGGACAAAGGCCCAAAAATAAGGACAATTTTTAAAATATTGCTCTTATAAACTTAGAAAGCTAATACAGGTCTTGCATTAGTATGAATTTTCTGAATGGTATGAAATCTGAAACTCAAATGTCTGTCATTATTTTCTAACTTCAGTCTTTAATTATTTGTCACTAATTTGCCAAAAAAACACAATTTTATGAATAATGGACCAAAATGTGATGTAAAAAATATAAAATAGCAACATAATACAGCTGGGAATCTGTCAAAGAAGGGGCACTTTAATATTAGTACTGCTAACTTGAGCAGCTGACAAAATAAAATATCTACATGCATTTCTGAAATAAAAGTAATCTGATTATTACAGTTATTTCTTAATTATAAACCCTCCATGTTTTCTTCCAAAATTGCTATTTTGCGGAGGGATCATTAGGGGAAGAGCAACATTTTGAGTCAAAATCAGGGACAGTTCAGAGGTTTGGCTATGCCTAATTCTATAAAGCAATTTATTTGCATGTACCTCTCAACCTGTTAATGCAATAAATCTGGAGCCAAATATATTGGGGGAACATATAAACAGTACTTAAAATTGCTCTTCTATAAACTGGGACATAAATCTGGACAAGGCCAAATATATTGGGGGAACATATAAACAGTACTAAAAATTGCTCTTCTATAAACTGGGACAGTTGATAGAACAGGTCTTACTTTAGCATGCATTTTTCTGAAGGTTATGAAGTCTGAAACCAGTGTGTCATTATTTAGTGACTTAATTCCTAAAGGATTTTCCAGAAAACCACAAATTTTATGAGGAACAAACCAAAAATAAGAAGCAAAAAATCTATTCATTCTTTGAAAATCTGGACAGTTGGGAGGTATAGTTCAGCTGGGGCTGTCAAAGTTTGCCGCCCTTCCCCCTCACAAAACCATGGTCGAATGGAGCCTCCCTGCAGCCATTCCAATGATCCATTACTTTGCTATTTCACTCCATTTACCATAAACACTAATGTGCATACTGATTTACTTCTATGATGATTTGAACTTCATTTGAAAGTTTTATTTTGCATTTTACAGCACAAACACTAAGACATCTGCTAAAAAAACTTGGCATTAAAACTTCTCTGCCCTTGAAACTCACATTCATTGAAACAACATTAAAACCAACATTCAAAGAAAATACATTTTACCCATGGCAGATAAAAATTAATTCTGGGCTGTTTTCAAATCATAGGCCTGAAACATACATGTGCTCTTTGATACACCTTCCTATTGTTTTGAACATTTTTCCAGTAAACAATGAAACAAAACTGTCCAATTCAGAACATTTCCATCATAAAAGTCTACTCAAACTTCTACAGTCCACTATTATCAGTAAATATGCACAATTCTACAGTCCACCATTATCAGTAAATATGCACAATCTCTGAAGTAGTAAAAAAGTCATCTAAATAATTCCAAGTTAAATAAATCTGTAATGAAGAGGTTGGTGCTAGCAATCACCTTTATATTTCATGGTTTCATCGAAAAATAAAGTGTCTGATGCCCCTGAGGAATAAAATGCCTAAATTACATTAAAAATAAGCTAGTAATATTGCAATAGGAAATGGATGGCAAACTGATAACAGGCTCATAGTTAGTATCTTAATGTTCAGTACGGCAGCATTCACCCCTTATGGGAGTAGAACCAACAACTTTCTGCATCAAAAGCAAGTACGCAACCTTTTGTGCTATTAGCAATGTGAGCTGACTTAGCATAATCAGCACTAAACTTCTCTTCCCCTGTAGCTCTCAGCTCCTTGTAAAATCTACTCAATACTCAACTGCATCTCAACTTCGCAGCACAAGAAGTCTGGAAAAAGCCAAATTTATTGGGGTGGGTCAAAAGGGCAAAAACCAGGGACACATTAAACATTGCTTGTATAATCTTGGAAGGCTGCTAGAATAAAATGCTGTGTTACCACCATACAGTTTACTGCCAAGGTCCCTGTGCAAGAGTCAGAATAACATACCACTATGCCAAATCATCTGCTTTGTGAAAGAAAAATGCTGTGTTACCACCGTACATTTTACTGCCAAGGTCCCTGTGCAAAACAGTCAAGAGCAACATACCACTACGCCAAATCAGCTGCTTTGTGAAAGAGAGGAAGACTGAAACTTAAATGGCTATCATTTAATGAATTCAGTTCTCACCATAGCTGTCAACCTCTTAGCACAAAACACCTGGACAAACCCAGTAATGAGGGAATACATCCCTCAAACATATTCAGTGAATTCAGTTCTTGCCATAGCTGTCAACCTTAGCACAAAAAACCTGGACAAAGCCACTAACAGGGTATTACAGTCCCAAAAATAAGGACAAATTTCAAATAGCCATCTTATAAACTTAAAAAAATTGCTATAATAAAAGGCTGTGTTACTATATATTTATTGCTAAAATAAAACGCTGTTTTACTATGTATTTTCTGAAGAATATGAAGTCTGAAATTCAAATGCCTGTCAATTTTACTTCTGACGGAACAAAAACAATTTTCAGCAGAGGCCCAGGGAGAAATACTGTAGACACATGTCTTTGTAAAATGGCAGGACACCAGAGCAAATCCACACAAACACAGGGATAAGATGCAGACTCCACACAGAAGGCACCCCAGCCAAGAATCAAACCAGAAAACCTATAGCTGTGAGGCAACAATACTGCCACTGCACCATCAAATATGTAAGAAACTAAACATTCAGAAACCTGAAGTCTGAAATTCAAATGCCTGTCAATTTTATTTAACATTTGTTAATCAGGACAGTCTGACTTGGAACAAAAAAAAATTTCAGCAGAGGCTCAGGAAGAAATAATGCAGACCTGTCTTTGTAACATGGGAGGACACAAAAGCAAACCCACACAAACACAGGGAGAAGATACAGACCCCACAAAGAAGGCACCCCAGCCAAGAAGCAAACCTGAGAACCTGCAGCTGTGAGGCAACAATGCTACCACTGCACCATCAAATATTAAGCATTGCAACATTTGTAAACCACAGATATTATGAGGAACAGATCAGATCAAATATGAGGCAAAAATCTGCAATTTTTTTACAAATGGTGGTGGGTAGGGAATTCAGGTCTTTAACACCTGCATACAAGGTACAGGGTTCAAGCCTGAGGTATTCCCTACCACACCACCATGAGCCTAACCACCAGTATATTGCACCAGGGGCATTTTCACACACACACACACACACACACACACACACACACACACACACACACACACACACACACACACACACACACACTCCCTGTACACTTACCTGGTCCTGTAGTACACCCCTGTCCGCAAAACCACCATTAAATCCACAAAACCCCCAACGAGTGCAGCTGAAAAACCCCCGCAAATCTGACCTTGCCCATTGCGAGATCTCCCCCTGCAGCAAGCCAATCCAGACCCGAGATCCTTCTCCTGACTGCCGACCTTGCTGTCCGACCCCGACGCTTTTCCCCAGTGAGTTCCCAGTCAGTCTATGCAGTTTAAAACTGCATAGACTTGTGGGAGCGGTCCTGTTCACGTGTCTCAATCAGGACTGCTGCTGAGACAATCTGCGCATGCTCCATGCTCCAGACTGTCTCAGCAGCAGTCTGGACTAGTGCGCATGAGCGAAGTCCGCGAAATTTTAAAATATTTTTTTTCTTATTTTTTTCTTTTTCTTTTTTTTTTTTGTTAGTTTGAAGTTGAGGGGGCTGCAGTCTGCAGTCCAATAGCACGGGCCGCCCCTGATACACACACACACAGACACATTTTCCAGAACTGTGATTAGAACTCTTGCTTATCTAATTAATTGTATTGTAGTATTACACAGTTTTTACACGTGCCACAGGGCTTATAGGGCTGAGAAGTGTATACAGGTACTTCTATGGTGATGGCATCAGCAGCCCTTGTAAAGAGGGCAGTGGGTATTATAATGGGTGGAACACAGCTCAAAATGGTAAAACTCACACACCCAGAGGATATGTCCTCAGCCAAACACACACACAATATCACAGTTGCCAGTATTGAGTTTAGAACCCCTACCTATCTTGTTGGTGCTACTAAAGTGCTATGCAGTTATCGCACATGCCACAGAGCTCATAGGGTTGAATCATGTCCCAAGGTATTTCTAAGGTGTATAACATCACCAATCCTTGTAAAGTATGGCAATGGGGAAGTGTACTGGGAGAGAAAGGCCTCAAATTTCTGTATCCTACAAATATACATACTTACAAACACACACTTACATTTGCCAGGACTGAGATTGAAACTCCTAGCTATCTAGTTATTTGTATTATACTGTTACATGGTTATTGCACATGCCATAGAGCTTATATGGCTATGGGTTGAACAACAGTACTTTTAAGGTGAATGACATCAACAGCCCTTGTAAAGTAGGGCACTGGGACATGTTGTGGATGGGAAGGTCCACAAAACACTTTATCCTACAGACATACACAATTATACATACATTTGCCAGTACTGAGAGTAGAACCTCTATCTATCTAGTTATTTGTACTATAGTGTTACACAGTTATTGCACATGCCACAGTGCTTATAGTGCTGAGGCCAATCCAAATGTACTTCTAGAGTGAATGACACCAGCAGATCTTGTAAAGTAGGGTAATGGGAAGTATATTCAGTGGGAAAGGCCTAAAACTGTTATTCCTACTCATACACACACACACACACACACACACACACACACACACAAACACACAAAGGCAGGTGATGTGATATTACAACCCCCACCTCAATATTATCACACAGTGGATCTTTCCTTCATGCTGGCACATGTGACTGGTTACAACTGGTACGCAACTGTCTGCAGCAAAACATCAGTCTATGCCATTTAGAGTATCCCTGTGTATGACTCACTCTCTGTGTGTATCTGCCTGTGTCTCTCTATCACGTCTGTGTCTATTTTCCCCATGTCTATGTGTGTGTATGCTTGACATATTGTAATATGTTGCCCATATATATGTGTGTGTATCACATGCAACAGATGCAGATATACCACATATGGGCCACCTACAGCAGGCTGTGGGTAAACCTGTCTGATGGGTATGTGTCTGGAGCCAGTTAAGGTGTACATAGCTGTGTGCATGCAAAGACATCTGCATGATACAGATATATAGTCCAATGTGGTTTCTGACATGGGCTTTACTTCCCTAAGTGTAGGAGCATGCCCAGTACAACCTTCTATAGTAAGTGTGGGACTCCATTCCAGAGATTGCTGTTCTACTGTCCAGGGTTTTATGTTATGCAGCCATTTCTCTCAACCTGTTAGTGCAAGATATCTGGAGATAGCCTACCAAAATGGGGAGACAATGGGCCAAACATTGGGAGATACTGTAACTATTTCTCTTATTAATGTATGAGTTGCTAGAGTCACAGGGTTTGTTTTAGAAGACATTTTCTGACATATCTGACATTCAACACTGTAATGTATTATGTCATTATCTACTGAGAAATCCTCAGATCATCACAGTGATTTACCAGAGAAATACAAGATGGATGATGCACAGACCAATATTATGAGCCGAGCCAAACGCTAGACATTCTTTCACAATCCGGCCATTTGAGAGGTGTGGCTACAGCCAATTGACTGATGAAGCTATGTAAACAGTCCAGCACCTTGGTGATATACTGGCTGGGGATCTCCTGCTTGTGTGGTAGTCTTCTTACCTGAAAGGTCATATCCTGGTGTGGGCATACCTCTTAACTGTACAGGTTTTTTTCAGATTGTCCAGATGTTTGTCTATTTTTTGTTCATGTGTTATACACTTGTGCTTTTCTGGCAAGTTGGTGGCATATACTAAACGACTGAGAATTTGGAAAATAATGACAGAACATTTGTGTTTCAGACTTCATAACCTTTAGCCAATTCATGATAATGCAAAACCTGTTATTCTACCAACTTTCTAAGTTTGTAAGAGCACTATTTAAAACACAGGCTTATTATTGGACCTTTGTCACACTTTTATTTATGACCTTGTCCAGATATCTTGCTGTAAGAGGTTGAGAGGTATGGGTGTGGGTACAGAGTACATTCTACTGGCAGAGATGTCCATTATATGTGTGTGGTATATTCCACATAGCACTGTGATTTTCAGGTATGCCAGTGGCAGAGCAGTACAGAGTGATGTGGTGAACCACTGACAGACATCTGTGTATATGTTGATAGGTTGATATAAGGTTAGTAGGCTATTGGCCCTGAAGCCCTTATAACCTTTGCAGATGAGAGTGTAACCCATGTTAAGACATGTCAACACCCAGAGCCCCTGTCTAGCAGGGACACAGGTGGAATCACAGGACTGTATGTTCTGTTTCCCATGCACTTATACAAGGAGCACTTCACTAGGGGTATTGCTGCACTTGGCTTGGTGTGGACAGGGAGTGTATTCTACAGATGGGGGAGTGTGTGGAATACATATCTGTCACACCAGAAAGCCCTATTGATATCACAGACCAGGTTGATGCTGCACCTACAGGTAGATCAAGTGGACCTTGACTTCCAGATGTGCAACAGTTCCATCAAGGCTGGGTCTGGATTACTTTATATGCCAGACAGGGGTCACCTCCGCAGAGTCTGTATGGAACTGAGTAGAGGGACAGTGCTGTTAATCTCTCTGTGTAGGGCAGGTGTTTGTGGTCCTGCATTCTCCCAGTGAAGAATCTCTGTGGTCTCTCCGGCTGCTGGATGTGCTTTGTGAGGTACATGCCAAAGGGGGTGTTGAACAAAATAATTGGCCTTATAAGGTTAGTATACATGAATCTTATGAGCTCTTTGTCCCTGGATGGAAAACCCTTATGTTTGAGTTGTCTCATATATGAAGCTTTCTGTACAATGGAAGCAACTTGTTGCTCAGACTTCAGGTTGCTATCAACTTGGGTGTCCAAATGCCTCACTACTGACTGTGTATGTAGGACATTGTTGTTAATGTGATACTATGTGGGGGCATCAGTCTTCCTGAAAGGGATGCTGATGCATCTGCACACATTCAGCTTGAGGCGATGTTTCTGGCATCAGTCATTTGTTTTGGTGAGACCCTGTTGTAGGACATCCATATCACATTGGTTATTGATGTCTGTTCCCAGCTTGCAGTCATCTACCTGCTTGGTCAGCCATAGGCCAGTGTTTTTAGCCTGCACCCCAGGGACATATCTCCCATATACCAGGGGACCTCAGAACGATCCCTGGGGTATGCCACTCAGTATGGCTGTACTGTTTCAGTTGGCTAATGCTATTATGGTTATGTGAGTTCTATCAATGAGCTGGTTTGCTACCCATCTGTTAACATATGGATTGCTGCCTAGTTGACAGAGTTTGTGTACTATGGCCAAGTGGGGAATAGTGTGTAAGGCTTTGGCCAGGTCATGGTGGCCGGAGTGCACTATCTTTTCCTCATCCATGACTTTGTTGGCTGTCTCAGGGAAGTCATCCAGAGTTCACTGACATACCTCCCCTGAGAATGGCAGACTGTGTAGTGTAATGTATTTGGATGTAGCCCATGTCCCTGTTAATGAGATCCATGATAATCCATTGCATGGCCTTGCAGATCAGGCTAGTTAGGCTGATGGGTCATTCATTTCCTGGATCAGTGAACAGTCCACCTTGGTGTGAAGGGATAACAGTGGCTGTCTGCTACTCAGCTGTGACAAAGACAATACTCAGGGTTTGGGTGTGTAGGGTGCATAATGATGCTATCAGTTCATGCCTGGGTTCCTGTAGGTTGCAGCTTGGGATGTCTTCAGGTCTCATGCAGGCTGTTTTCTTGACTTTGGGAAGGCAGTGATGCCCTGTTCACTACTGATAAGGGTTGGGTGTTCAGGTACTGGGGATGTCCTGCTTCCATGATGGGGGGGGGCAGAGGTAAGACATTTCAACTAAATCTGTCAGCCAGTGGATTGGCTATATTTATGGCATGTGTGCATGTGGTGTCCTTGACCACCAGTTCTGCACAGATCTGGGAGCTTCCTTTGGAAATGCAGACATATGTGAGGAAGGCCTTACAATTGTATGTTTTAGATGTGGGCAATTTAGACTCAGATTTGCCTTTGGTGGATTTCATTGGTGCTTTTCTTTGTTTGCTCAAGCTAAGGGGTGATTACTTCCAATTGTGCACCTGCTCCTTCTTGGTCCTGTTCAGCAATGTTATTCTTGAGTTATATAGTTCCTTTATTGCAGATGTTTGTGGACAGGTTTACTCTCCCTTGTGGAAAGTAATGTTGTCCTGTCAAGCGTTCCTGATTTTCTCCATCTCTATATATATGCTGGCATAGTCATTTTGTGTACATTTGTAAGTTGGTATCTGTTCCTCTAGTGGGGTAGGCGGCTGTTCAGCTGTTTATACCATCCCACTGGTGGTTGTGATCAGCTTGTGGGACATCTTCCTTTAACCATGGCTAGAGGATGGCTGGGGGGGTCAGGGATCATTCAGGAAATGAATATTAAATAATGCTTTTCCCACTCTAATATAACAATATTTGCGTATAGTATAGTATTGTTATGTTAGAGTGGGAAAAGCGTTATTTAGTTAATTCCCAGTTCTACCCCTTTTGTCACACATACATTAGTTTTGTGGATGATATCTTTATTTTATGGGATGGGCCTGGTGATGAAGTAAACAAATTTCTAGAATATATAAATGGAACAACATCATTTTTAAAGTTTATCCACTACATTGGCTATGGAAAAATTCCCTATTTAGATGTAATGATTATGAAAGATGTGATGAATAACAGAGTCATTGCAGAAATTTACCATAAGGAAACTTATTCTAACAGTCTACTCCATTTGAAAAGTAACCACCCTTTCCCACAAAAAAGAGCTGTGGTGAAAGGCCAATTTGTTCGAGCAGCCCTGATGGTGACTTTGTGGGAAGCTTTTTTGGCAGAATGTGACAAACTGAAGAACATGTTTCTACACCGTGGGTATCCCATGAATTTTGTGGGGGATATTATGGATGAAGTTATTAGAAAGAGGCAATATTGTCATTTTCAACCAATTTTAGGTACAACATCTGTACCATGAATTAGGGAGGAAGACCCACAATCTGTGACACAAGTGCAAATTGAGACTATAAACAATGAGGAGGTAGTTGTGGGAACTGGTAATAACATGGCTACTGGGTCTGCATTCATAACCACTTTTTCCACTGATAGTTGTGCCATAAAAAACATCCTGAAAAAAAACTGGAATTTTCTTGAAGTGGATAGGGAAGTTAGAAAATATAAGTATGAGTAAAGAGACTTGTAGGCTGGAGAATAAAATACTTGAAATTTATTCCAAAACACAAAGTTAGGTAAGCGCTTTTGAGGCAATCATCTTCATCAGACCTTAATACTCAAATAAATTAGCACACAAGGTTTAAATAAAACCAACAACCAATAAAAATTCTTTAAAAATCAGTGAAGCAACCCTCTTTTTTTCAAGAGTGGTTTTAAGGACACAGCACTGTTAAGGCCAGGTGATAAGCATGCCTTAAAGTCCACTATCCACCTTAATTCAGCATATTCAGTTTCATTGTTAATGTCACCTTCTCTAAAACTCACATTCATTTTCTGCAAAACCAAAAATTTAAAATTGTGCTGGTCTCCACAATCTAAAACATGCTAGTGCATTAGTACGCTTGCTCTTCCTAATATAATTAAGATGTTCCATTACCCTTTCCTTTAAAGTTCTATTGGTTTTACCAATGTAGAATGCACTACAGAGATTACACTTAGCAAAATACACAATGTTTTTAGTAGAGCAATCTGCATAAAATAAGAACTCTACAGGCTTCTGATGCACAGGGTGAAAATCATGCAAGCTGAATCATGTCTGTCTTCCTGTAGTCTGGGAGATTCGTCTGACATCGTTCACACTGCTGTGGACCAGGCCAGAGTGATACCTCTACCTGTTGTGTGGTGACTTGAGTGCATGTGTGATATAGCAGATTATGGCACCTGACCAACAAGTAGCCGTAGCCGTGACTTTCTCCTTATCCTTCCTGGTGAGAGGCACATCTGTGTGTCTCACAGTGGTGTCTTCCATGAGTAATATGTTGGGTGTATGGTAAGGCCTTAGTGTTTACAAGACCCTGGTGTGTGGACTATGCATAGTCTGTGGTGTTTAGGCTTGAGGAGTTCTCATGTGTTTTTGCCTCTGAGGTGTCCTTTGCTTGGGGTTTTGATTTTTTGCAGACTTCCACTTAAGTGGGTATGTGTGTGTTGTGTATTTGCAGGTGATGTTTACTGACTCCATGCACTGCAGGGCACCTATGTTACTGCAGTATTTGTTTTGGTGTATGTACATATTCTCCATTTGTCTGGCCAGTGGTTCCCCTTCCCCTTATGTGTGTCTCTTTGTCCTTCTGTAGTCCAGTCACAGGCTTTGCCCACAGTGGCTGCTGTTATGTATTTGTAATTCTGGTGTGAGCAGGGTAAATACCATAACATCACACACAAGGTTATGGACTTCACACCTCTGAGCGTACCTATATACCAGGTTGTCCATCATTGCATCACATCATTGCACTATATCTGTTGTGGTCCTCAGATGGTTTGTGTTACTATGTTATTATGCGGCTACATGTTGGCCTAGCTGTGAGACTGTTACAGACTATGACATCTGGACAGGCCCTTAAATGACAGTCAGATGAAGGCCACAAATGGGGACAGGGTGTTAATACTGTTCTGCCAAACATAGACAGTTAGGGGACCAGTTTTATTTTTGCTTGCTTTCTGTTATGGGTATGACATCTGCTTCTCCACTGTCTGCCACTGGTATTTTGACATGACCTTTTCTTGTTTTGTAAATAGCTGACAGGTGAATGCAATGTTAGGACAAGAAGGACAGATATACAAGGCATACTTGTGCACCTTCTGTGACAACCTCTATCATTCCAGGGGTATGGCTGTTGGCCAGTGACATGTTGTCAGTGCTGACACAGTAAGGAGGCATCCTTTCATAAACTGGCAGTACACTGACTTTCAGGTACTTGCTGTCCTACTAGGCACCATACCTCTCAACTTCTGAGAGCCAGACATCTGGACAAAGCCACAAGTAATTCAGGGACAAAGGCCTAAATATAGGGACCATTTTTAAGTATTGGCCTTACAAACCTAGAAAGGTGATACAATAACAGGATTTGCATTAGCATGCATTTTTCTATAGGGTATGAAGTCTGACACTACAATCTGTCATTATCTTCTGACCTTAGTCTTACATGATTTGCCAATGAATTGCCAGGCAACCAGTATTTCATGCTATACCAACCACAAATATGATGCAAACCTCTAGACATTCTGCAATAGGTCTGTACAGTTCAGAGGTATGATAGGCACTATGTAGATTACTCCAAGCTGGGTACTGCCAATATGTGTGGCCCCCTGTCCATGACCTGTCCAGCTTTCCTGCAGTAACAGATATTGACATCTGGAGATTGTGTATAACTCCTACCATAGGTGTAGCTGACATGCAAAATAGTTGGCACTACAGTTCTTGGAACATGGCCCTGTTAACCACAGTACTGAACCGAGGCCACTAAGATACAGTAGCTGGGAGTAAGTGTTGGCCACATCCTGGAGAGTATTAACCACACATATACATAGCTCATTGACCCCTGCATATTGTGGACATGCAACAAGTTATCATGTTGATTGGGGCAGCCCTGGCAATGTGTGCTGTGCTGCTATTTCCCTACAAACATACATGTTACTGCATTTCTATGGGAATTTGGGAGTGGGGGGCACACCTGTCAACTGTACACATTTGTACAGACTGTGCTGATATTTGCTTTACATTTTGGTTCCATTTAGCATAGTATTGTGCCCTCTCTTGGAGAATAGATGCATATCACTAAAGACCACAGGTCAGATTGTAATGGCATAGATTTGAGTTTCAGACTTCCTACACTTCAAAGCCTTACTGCAACTGCAAGAGCTGTTGTAATATCACTGTGTAAGTCTGTAGGAGGTATTTCATCATTGTTGCCATTTGTGGGCCTTTGCCAGACATTTCTTTATGGTTTTCTATGTCTGACTTGCTGTGTGAGGCTGAGGGGTGAGTAGGGAGCCCCCACATTGACATCCATGCATGTGACCTATGATCCCCAGTTAGTTGCCCCCCCCCCCCCATAAATACTGCAGTGGGAATTGTCACCTTGGGTACTACTGATTAGTGTGGGAAAGCTAGTATTGGGCATACATTTCCTGGTGTCCCACATAGCTGTCAGTTGTCTGCTGCTATCCCAGTAGGCCAGCCCATCCCCTTGCATGCATGCAGCAATACCATAGATGTGCTACCAGAGCATACTACTCCATTCATTTATTGTTAAGAAGAATGACTTACCTTGTGTCTGCGGCAGGTGCTTGAGGGCTGCTATGTCAGATGCATGCAGTATACTGCCTATACATGGTAAGGTACAGGTAGTGTGATGTGTGTGGCATCCATTTTACTGTGTGTGCGAGTTGGAGAGAGGTGTCAGTTCCTGGGTCCCTACAGTGTCAGTGTGTATGCTATGCATTGCCTCTGTGCCAAGGCCAGGGCATACTGGGCACACCTCCATCTGCCTACAGCAGCAGGCTCAGGGAGTTCCTCCTCTGAGTCCCACTGTGCCTGTGGGGACCTTGGCAGTGGTGGAGGGATGTGTGGCCTTTCTCTGTGCTGTTCCTGTTGCAGCTGTTTCTGTAGGATTATATTATGTAGCATGGCACATACTATGAATGTGTGTGCACATGTGGCTGGAGAGTACTGCAGGGCTCCACCAGATATGTCAAAGCAGTGGAACTGTGACTTGAGCATCCCAAACACATGCTCTATAATGATCCTGGTTTGTGCGTGTGCCTTATTATGGCATTCCTGAGTGCATGTGTGCGCATTTCTGATGGGTGCCATTATCCACGGCTCTACTGCATAGTTAGCATCCCCCACCAGATGGCCATACAGGATGTTCACCTTGGCAAATCCCTGGTACAACTGTGAGGAATGCCAGATGTGGGAGTTGTGATAGCTTCCAGGGCTGCCAGCACACACATTAATGATAATGCCATGGGCATTGCACATGACCTGGCAGTTGGGGTGAAAGCCCTGCAGTTTACTTAGACCCTACCCTATTCACTGGGTGGTGCTTTGATGTGGATGTGCGTGCAGTCTATGAAACCCAGTACCTCTGGGTAGTCTGTTACATGGTGGCAGAGGCTCATATTGTTGGTCCTCTCCACAGGGATGCTGGGGTAGTAAATGTGCTCACCGGCATGTGGTAGCATGGCATCCAGGAACTGGTGGAGTACCCTGGATGCAGATGCCTGTGACACCCCCATGATGTCCCTAGTAGCTCTTTATAAAGTACCTGTAGCTAGTATTCGTAAGGCTACACATACCTTGGTATCCACTGGGATGGGTTCCCCTCTGTTGGCTCTGGGTCTGAGATGAGGCTGGCACAGCTCAATGAGTTACTGAAGTATGTCCCTGTCCACCTTGTAGCACACTACTATCTCCAGATCATGTAGCCTTTGGTAGGTTACCCTGAGTCTGAATATTCTTCTCCTCCTCAGTCTGCGGCAGATGTCAGCATTATCCTCATTATCATCCTCAGCCTCTAGCACATACTGATGTATCAAAGTGACAGCAACCCCTAATATTTTGTCAGTTAAAATTTCCTAGAGTGTGTACACCAATGGTGCAGAATTTGTGGGAAAAAACAGACTGCAAGGTGTTCGCATAGTTTATAATGTGCTGCAGATGCTGCATTTGTATTTGGCTGACTATGATACATTCCACCTGTCAGCTATATAATTTGTACTTGAGTGCCTTTATTCTGCTATT